>NC_135408.1:5000-102500 GCF_051989625.1 Stigmatopora argus
TCAGACCTCTCATAAATGGAGTATGCGTAGACAGGGTCCAGTCCTTCAAATTCCTGGGGGTCCACGTCACGGACAAGCTCTCCTGGTCTACCAACACCACGGCAGTGGTGAAGAAGGCCCAGAAACGACTCCATTTCCTGAGGGTACTCGGGAGGAACAACTTGGACACCAAGCTTCTGGTAACCTTCTATAGAGCCACTGTGGAGAGCATCCTGGCATACTGCATCACAGTGTGGTACGCTGGACGCATGGTAGCAGACAGAAAAGCCATATAGAGTGATCAACACCGCTCAGAAGATCATCGGCTGTTCTCTGCCCTTACTGGATGACATTGCCAGCCCTCGCTACCTCACCAGAGCCGGGAACATTGTTATGGACCCATACCACCCTGGTCACAACCTCTTCCAGCCGCTGACCTCCGGCAGATGCTACAGGTCTCACAAAGCACGGACAAATAGACTTGGGGACAGTTTTTTTCCCACAGCCATCAGGACTCTGATCTTGCATTAGCATGACACACAATCCCTTCTGTGCAATAACTTCGGGGTGTGCAATAACAATGTGCAATATTGTAGAATTTACCTTGCCCGGACGTGACTTTATTTTTATATTACTTATTTGTTTTTACTTGGAAAACACACTTTGTGGAGTAGCACCACCAATTTCGTTATACACAGCTGTGCATGATGACAATAAAGGCTTTTGATTTGATTTTGATGTCCTCCGAGGGAGAAAAGCCATGAAGACTCATCAGAGATCTTGCGTTGTGTAGGAAGTGGAGAGGAAAACCGATTGTGCCCAAGATGGGGGACCTACCTCCTGCATGCCTGCGGATCCTCAAACCCCCGTTCTTCTCCACGAGTGTTGACTGCTTTGGCCCATACAATGTTAAGGTCGGCCGGCGCCATGCGAAACATTGGGGAGTTATCTTCAAATGCCTGACAACCCATTGTGTTATCCTGCCTGGATCTATTAGCCAACCTGGATGCAGAGTCCTTCCTTTTGGGGCTTTGAAGATTCATTGTTCGCCCCTTCAGAGATTCTCTTGGACCAGGGGACAAACTTTCGAGGTACAGAGAAGGAATTGTGTGAGGCCTACGCTGCTATGGAACCACAACTCCAAGAAAGGCTTGTACAGCAACAGAGTAAGTTCCAGTTTAATCCCCCAGCATCACCCCATTTTGGCGGCATCTGGGAGCGCAAGATTCGGTCAGTTAAGAACGCTCTGCGAGTGGTCATCGGCACACTCTTTGAAGAAGTCTTGCTGACCCTCATAACCGAAGTGGAAGGAATCCTCAATGCCAAGCCATTGGGATACGTGTCATCAGATGTCGCAGATCCGGTTCCCGTGACGCCAAGTATGTTGTTGGGAGGGCGGGATGCCTCGCTACCGCAAGTGTCCTATGCTGCAGACGCCCTCACTAAGAGACGCTGGTGCCACTGCCAAGTGATGTTAGAGCACTTCTGGGCGAGGTTCTTTCGTCACTACCTGCCATCACCGCATGTGCGGCACAAGTGGCAACAACCTGCCAAAAATATCACCATGGGCACTGTGGTGATGATCGTGGATCCTCAGCTTCCCCGAGTTCACTGGCCTGTTGGAAATGTGGTGAAGCTGAATGGCAGTTTTGATGGATGTATTCGATCAGCTGAGGTCCAAGTTGGACATAAGACTTACCTGCGACCAGTGGCACGTCTAGTCCAACTGCCGGCTATTTTGGATGACTCAACTGACACCGGGACTTAATGCGGTCTAGGAAATTTAAGTTCTTACATAATAGCCATGATATTCTGGGGGCGGCTGTTATAGATTTTCTATGTTTTCCGTTGTTTTCATAAAAGGTAGGTTATATTGTTTCTTTTCGTTCAGGCACCTAAGTGGGCAGCTCAGGGTCCTTTCGGCACTTGGGTGAACAGCTTGGGGTCCTAGAGTTGTAGTTCTTTTTTGTATGGAATACCACGAACGTTGTCAGGGGAGTTTTCAATGTTCGTCTAAAAGTTGACTGTAACGCGTTCCGAAAGATGGATGCGATACACTGTCAATTACTTGGAATTTAGATAAAGGGAGCTGATGAATCATCTGTGTGTCTTTGTCTCATTCTCTGACCGGAGTATCTGTGTAGATGAGGTGTCCCAGTGCTATCAACAAACACTGTGATGCTAAGCTAATTTGCTAATACTTAGATTTAGAGTGTTCAACCAGTTTAGCATGCAAAAGTGCCTAGAGAAAAGCCTCACGAGAGTAGAGACAACATGGAAACTGGACACATGATGGTCGCAAAACACTGAGGATTGAATCCTCGATCTGTTAACTGTTAGGTTGACGTGCTAACCATAAATTTGGGCTGCCCGTAGATGAATACACTAGGATCTCTACTTACGAACAAAATTGGATCCAGTCGATTTGTTTCCAAGTCCAACAAAGTACCAATTATATTGATACCACATATACTAGGGCAGCCCGGCAGCTGAGTGGTTAGTGTGTCAGCCTCACAGCTCTGGGGTCGTCAAATCCAGGTTCATACACCTGTGTGGAGTTTGCATGTTCTCCCCGGGCCTCCGTGGGTTTTCTCCGGGTTCTCCGGTTTCCTCCCACATTCCAACAACATGCATGGTAGGCTGAATGGACACTAAATTGCCCCTAGGTATGAGTGGGAGCATGAATGGTTGTTTGTCTCCTTGTGCCCTGCGATTGGCTGGCCACCAAATCAGGGTGCCCCTCACCTCTGGTCCAAAGTCAGCTGGGACAGGTTCCAGCACCCCCCACGACCTAACCCTAACCCTGGCAATCCCCCAAAACTCACTGGCCTCCTGTCGGCTATGAGGAAAACATTTTTTTTTTGCCAAAAATTTAAATTTCTCGCCCACTAAATTAATTTTAGTTTTTGAGCGTAGAATAAAATTAAAATTAATTTTTGCCAGCTGAAAGCAAAAATTGGACATCATGCCCCTAGATATGAGTGTGTGAATGGTTGTCCGTCACTTTGTGCCCTTCGATCAGCTGGCCACCGATACAGGGTGTCCCCTGCCTCTGCCCCGAAGTCAGCTGGGATAGGCTCCAGCACCCCCGCACCCAGTATAAAGTGGTTCAGAAAATGAAAAAAAAGAAATAATAATAATAATTGCAATTAATTTTCTACCAATAAGTGTTTACCATGACATATGTATATATACTATGAGGGAACCGCGTCTCAATTATGCTTTTCATGTGCCTTGGACCCTTGTTCATTATAGAGTAAAGGAACAGTAAAAATGCCAGTTTCCATATTGCATGCAGCCTCCATTTTGCAGGGGGCATACTTTTTAATGGATGCTTTTGATATAAACACTCGTTTATTTGTGTGTGATGTAAATATATAAATGTCTTAATAAATGACAAAATATAAAATTGACAGGAAAATCTCATATTAATTGCAAGAACATACAATTTAAAAAATAAGATGAGTAGTCATAAAAAAATAAACCTGGACCCCAAAAAAATGAAACAACCCATGTGACAAGTAATAATTATAGAGCAGGGGTCGGGAACCTTAAACAAGCCATGAACATTTCCTATTTTTAAATTTTATTTCTTTGAGAGCCATACTCAGAATTTTAGTGTAAAAATGTGAAAATGAGATGTGACTTTTTGGGGGTTATTTTACCACTTTTAAAGTACTAAATTAATTATTTTGACAGCACTGTTGCGCAGTTGCCAACCAATGAAAATATGCATGCAGAAAAGTCTAATAAAAATATAATTTAAAAAGATGATTAAAGTTAGAGGTACTGTCAGTGCCATAGTGCCGACGAGACGCTCCTATTGGTGCATTCGGGACTCGGCTCTGTCACCAGCGGTTTAAAAACATATTTTACCTCACAGGTTAGCGAAGAGCTACATGCACCCATCAGAAGAGCCACATATGGCTCCCAAGCAATGTTCCCTCTAATTTTTCGTTGGTCTGAGCAGAAAGTCAACCTCCCTGAGCGCACTGAGTACCAGTGTGAGCGACATCATCGGTACTCGGATGATTCGCCTAAAGACGTTTCGCCGACGGACGTTTGACAGACGGGCAGGTCGCCGAATGAACGTTCGGCGGAACGTCCATTCGGCGACCTGTCCATTTTTCATGTAAAACATGCTGTAAAACACGAAAAACATAAGTGGACAGAGCTACTGCCACTTGCTGCCGCTTAAACGGCGCCATTATGGGGAAAAGGGTAAAAAAAAAAAAAAAAAAAAAAAAAAAAAAATCCGATTTTTTTTTTTTTTTTTTTTACTGCGCGCCATATGATTGCTGCTGCGCAGCGAGGACGAGAGTAGTGCGCAATTGCGCACGCGCGCAGCTTAGAGGGAACACTGCTCCCAAGCCATAGGTTCCCTACCCCTGTTATAGAGTACAGTGGTACCTCGACATACGATCGTAATCCGTTCCGAGACTGAGATCGTATGACGAGATTCTCGTAACTCGAGCGGACGTTTCCCATTGAAATGAATGGAAAACAAATTAATTCGTTCCAACACTCTGAAAAAACACCAAAAACAGGATATTGGATTGGAAAAAAATGTTTTATTTCTTCTAATTCGCCATCTATTAACAAAGTAACACATAACTAGTGGTTTAATAGTAATAAAATGTGTTTAATCTAACTAAAACTGGGCAGATTTCGCCGACGGGAGACAGAGACGTTTGGGGGCGTTGGGGGGTGGGGTTCCTTTTTTTTTCCACGACAACGCACTCATAAACGGAACAAACAAATTTGAATTAACTTGGATTAATATATACAGACACTCAAACATACGTTTAATGTAACTTTACACAAAACTGAATTCTAATTTTGTTGTAATCTTTTGTTACCTTCGTTTTCCGGGTTGGCGGTTTGCCACGCCTCCACCCTCACGTTCGCTATCGATGGGCTGTTTGCTGTTGTACTACGTATTCCCTTCAAAATATTCCGAAAATGATTCACACAAATGTCCTCACAATAGGATAACCCACGACCACTTGCCAACGAGAAATAGTCTTGTAGTACATTTTAGCGATCGCTCCGCCGCTCATAAAGACCGGCTCGCAACTCCCTCGTTGAAATGGCTCTGGTTGCAACCGCTTTGAACGGCGCCTATGAGAGAGAGTTGCGACCAGAAATATTACAAAGAGCGAATTGCGAGCCAGTGCCGCTGATGTTCTTAGGAGCAGCGAACGAGAAGTAATATAATACTAATCCTCGTATTAGATAATAAAAATAACAGGAAATACAACCGCTGAGCTTACCCACGTATTGATTGTGGGTAATGAAGTTTCATTCTGAGAAAGAGTGCCATTGCCTATCGGCGTTGTGTGCACGAGTATACTTCATTACCCAGAAAGCCCTCTTTTTGCCCGCATGCGCGTTGTGCGTTTCCTGGTCGATGCTTAGGAGAAACTCGTCTGAATTAATCGTTCAGTGCTCGTAGATATTGCTATACACGAAAGATATGCAAAAAAGGCTTGGTCACATCACGAAATTTTGATCGCATGACGGGCGAATTATTCGATCGAAATTTCCGTCGTAAGACGAGAATATTGTATAACGTCGTGTGACGAGGTACCACTGTATAGTTTAAATTCTATAGCTGCCCTATTATTGAAATATATATAATATGTATCTTACTTTGCTATGATGTTCTTTTGACCACTCCGACATGGATTCCAATACTTCATCGGACTGGTTTATGATCAGGTTGGGCCCCTACCAAGATAGGAAATCTGACTTCAGACTTGAGGATAATTCAACTACGAAAACCAAAATAATAAGAGTATCTGGGTCACCTCTGCCAAAATGTTCAAGTTCGAGTCTGTAATTAAGCATGCCATTTCAATAATCTTGTCATTTTCAATGTCCAAGCCTGTCAACTAAGAAAAGAATGTATGTATTAAATCACAAAATTGAATCGCAAGCACAATATATTAGTCTCTACAAACCAAAGCACACTCCTGCAAATTAGATCGATAGATTGGGGGGTTTCAGAAAAAGTTCACCAATTTACTGAATCCCGAAATTCTCAAAGGTTGTTTAGACTTACCTCAAGATCCACCCAAACAATCTTTTGGGAGAAAGTGACGTTCATTTTATTTCTTCAACAGCCGTGTCTAGACGTAGAACTCGTCGTGGGGAAAAAAAGGTCTGTCGGAAAAAAAAGATTAACGTTTATCAAAAGGCCACTGTGAAATTCACAATTTTAAAAGACAAGATTGCTCCCTGAAACAGTGTCAGGACTTTTGGATACCCCGCATGAGCGGAAATTACGTCACTTCCTTCTTCTTCTTACTTCTCGAACGACGAAATAGATAAATACGCGTGGTCATTGGAAAATTGGTTTTGCAAATGCGCGTAATGCATCGCCGTCTTTTGAGGCTAGATTCCCGAGAGATTTATATACTGCGGGGTGTTCTTTTCTTTATTCTGAAAGCTCTGGTGAGGCAATACCACAGACACGAATAGCTGTCAATCCAGGTTAATTGGGAGTGTTATGTCGCTGTCAGACTCATAAAATCATTTAAATTAGCAGCCAGATGATGAAAAAAATGTAATTTTAACTCATTTAAATTTTAATAGAAAACTGCATGAACATTAGTTCGATCTGACCCCATTTCTTAAAGCCTTCATTGCCTCCACCCAAAGTGGGCGTTAACCTAAACATTTGTTGAGGTAAAAGATTCTCAGAATATAACACCTTTATTTCAACTAAAGGAACAGGATGTCTACACAGGCCAGGAATGATCAAATTGGTAAAATCTTCACAACTGCCAGAACACAGCTAAATTGTTATACCAGTGTTTCCCAACCTTTTTTGAGCTGCGGCACACTTTTTGCATTGAAGAAAATCTCAAGGCACACCACTAGTTGAAAATATTTTAATTTAAAACTATGTTGCCTATATTAACATTATAAAGTCGTCCTCATCAAAGTTTTATTAACAGGAATCCCAATGTTACTTCAACCACCTAACATTACGAGATAAAGTATTCACTTGGAAATCGCTGTAAACATGATATAAAAAGAAGAAAAATACCTTAATAATTATGGTCATATTATTCCTAGGAAATATTTACTCTAATAAAACATTTGCAGAGCTGCCAACCTCCATCGAAGCCATTTCAGGAGTACCTTTGTCCCATTTCCATAGTTTATCCGGAGTGAATGCACAACTTCTTGTGCAGAAGTTGCAAAAGACGAATCATTCGTCAGAACTTGTAACTCGGATGATTCACAATGCACTCGTGTTACCGAATTCTTACAGTTTACAGTGCAGTTGAATTAAGATGGCGTAAGCCGTAGCGATGGTGTGAATTTTGAGGCATTTAAATTGGAAATGTGGTACTTTTCTGAAATGATTGCTTAAAAAACAATTTAAGTGGCAATTTTTGGGGGATTTCCTGAGTTTAGAGAGGTTGTACAGAGTTCTGGAGTTTGCCTTGCATTTCCGGGTAAACTCCTGAAATTCCGGAGTAGTTGGCAGCTCTGCATTTTCAATCCCCATATAGCTGTATCTAATTATAACAGTTGTCTCATTAAACCTGAATACAGAAAGCATTTTAAGTAGGCTTTTACTCCAAAAGTTACCACTTTCTCCAAAAGTTAAGTCCAATTTAGCATAATTAAAAAAAATTGTTTAAATTCACACAAAAAAAAAATCCCTCTTTGGTGATTTATAAATTAAGTTTTCCTATAGCTGATCTCTATGGTATTGATAAAACATGTGGGATACTCTCTGAACATTCAAATCCACATACATTTATTTATTGATTTTCCTATTAGATTTTTAAATCAAAGCAAATAATGCTTTTCCTTTTTTGTCACCATTGAATTTGGAAGGTTGATCTTGTCAACATGTAATTACACTTTAAAGATATTCATCCTATTTTTCCAATTGATAGATTTAAGCAATTAAACCAGTTTCTAAACATTTGACTTGTGGCATCCACAAGTGTATTAAATTTGAGTTATTAATTATCCATCAAATCATTTAGTGATCAATTCTTTATATCATCAACTCTACTATAACCTTTAAATGTAGCAATTTTGATTTTCTTTTTCCAATTCATAACAGTAGACTATTACATCAATCAATAATTTGTCATTGTTATTAAATCAAAGTATTTATTTTCATTGATCTCTTCTATTTGTCTCAAATTTTGTATCACCAATTGTAATTAAAGAGAATTTCCTACAATGTCAATTTTAAGGAAAAAAACAACATGTTCGCACACTCGGGAGGGGGGGGGGGCTTGGTAGAGTTTGGGGAGTGCTCGTGGGGGGGAGACAACCCCATCCATCTCTCTCTCTCTCTCTTTCCGCTCGGCAACAGCCACCCAACAATTTACACCAAACATTCTTTTGTCCGAAAAACACTTTCTTCAAACAGCATTCCGAAACCAATAACACAATCATTGACACTTCGATGTCATCCGATTAATCACTTCTCTCAAAGCGATCACCATTCCTCTCTTCAAACCACTTTCTTTATTTCCAACTGCTAACTCAGCTCTACTCTGCCCATCTGCCCCAAGTTGTCTCATTCATTTTATAAAATCTACTTATTCATTCCACCAATATGATTCACCTATATCTTCCCTCAACCTGTGAACTTGCTATATTCTTAGTTTTTTTTCTTCACAAGTGCACACAGCAACTCTGACTGAATATAAGCCGCTTTTGTCAGACAAAAAAAGATGACTGAATCGAGAGTACGGCTTATATGCGCATAAAAACACGACATGCAAAAAAACTGCAAGTTGAGGCCGCCGTGACACAATGACGTCACGACAAATTGGCACCCGTTGCGTGCGCCGTGACGTCCTGACGCAAGTGAATGCCGATACGGTCATTTATTTCAAAATAGAGAAAAAGATACACAAAATTTATTTTGACGTCTATTAATGAAATTCAAGAAAAAAAACGTACGTATCTTGAACAAAATGTGAAAAAACTCGCTCGGCACAGCCATCTTACCTAGGTTCCGGGCATAGGAACATAGGGACATGGGCAACTGACGTCTAAACCTAGTTAAACGTGCTCTGACTGGCCAGGCGCGAGTAGCCTTGATTTTGAAAAATTCCACTTTGATTTTTTTCGTGTAGATTTCTTGTTGGAAAGTGACAACTATTGGAGAAATATTAACCATTGAAAGAATTTAGATATAACATATTTACATTAGAAGCAATATGGCTGCCACAACATCTTAAACTTCTGGTAAGAAAATTGTAATTTCTGGAATTAGAAAGCATCAGGTTCTCATCAAGATTGACATTACTTTTATCAAGTTGAATAATTTGATATTTGGCAAAGACAGGCATATTAACTTATGATATTGACCCTAATAATGTGCTTTTGATTCATACAGCATCTCAGAAATACCACTTGTGATGAATTTCTTAAGATTTGTACTCCCTAATAAAACCACGAATATGGAGGTGAAAATTAGGAATAAAGGGGGCAGGTTATACGCGAGAAATTGTAAATTTCAAGGCCATTTTCAGGGTGCGGCTCATGCGCTCGGGCGGCTTATATGCGAGTAAATACGGTAATTCCCAGAGAATTAAAATATAATGTGTTGGACTAGAGCATGGAGAAAAAATGGGAAATCATATCATCATTCCTTCTCAAGGGGGAGGGTTTGGACGTTATTAAATTAAGTGCTAAATATATACTAAAGTGATTTTTTTAAAGGATTTTATAAACAAATGTTTACATTTTTTCATAATTGTATTTTACATTTTTGGGGGGAAAATATATATATTCTTTATTTATAATCCCCAAAGAAGGAAGGGCAAACTTTGCATGCAAAATATAATTATGAAAAGTCACATCTAATAAAAAAATATTGAAAAATATTAGAACTACAAATATTTATTTACATAAATGTGCATTTTGTTACATAAACAAAAAAAATATTTTCTTATATACAAAAAAATAAATGTCACCTGGACCAATGTTCCACCTGGGAGAACTGATCATGGAATTCGGAGGGGGGAATCAGGGGTAACCCTAACCCTGCTCACTCTGTAAAATGCTGATTATTCAAGGCTTAAATTAAGGGCCAAGGTAAGTCAAAGTGCCAATGTTGATAAAAGTGAGATTAAGAAGTGCCATATAAAATAATTTTAAAAAGTGCCATATAAAATAATTTTAAAAAGTGCCATATAAAATAATTTTAAAAAGTGCCATATAAAATAATTTTAAAAAGTGCCATATAAAATAATTTTAAAAAGTGCCATATAAAATAATTTTAAAAAGTGCCATATAAAAAATATACAATTACTACAATATATACTTATGTTGACCACGTATTTATTTATTACTATTTCATGATTATTTATTTATCATTACTATATATTGATTTTCTATGTGTTTGCTTATTTGTTGTTGCATCCATAGACTCAGCGAGTGGTGCAACTAGGCGCTGAACATCTCCAGAACCGTGAGACTCATCCTGGACTTTTGACGGAACAAGCCCGCCTCGCTCTGCTGAGCTCACTTGGACTATTTATTTATTCATTTCTTATTTATAGATTATTTATTTGTCTGTCTGTTGTTATTTGTGCACTATGTGGTGAAATCTTTAAATCTCATTATACTTGTATAATGACAATAAAAGCATTCAATTCAATAAGCAAACATAATATTATGGTGAGTTCAGCACGAATTCAAATACAGCTCAAGTTAAGTGTTGGAGTTATTTTGGGTACTATTATATATGTGCGTATAACGAAGAAATATTAATCATTATATGTATGTGTGGAATATTAATCATTATATGTATGTGTGGAATATTAATCATTATATGTATATGTGAAATATTAATCATTACAAGATGTATAAGATGTATGTATTATCTAATGTATCATAATAACATTATAAGATGGCGGCGTGCACTGACGCAGCGGCTCTATGCTCTCCAGTTCGGTGTCATTAGTTATCCTACAGTCGCCAGGATTTAATCACTATCGGAAGGAGATGCGATATATCCGATTTCACAACGAACCACCAACGGACCTACGATATCCCAAGGACATCTCGAGACCTCCAGGATCTCCGTGGATAGTCAGCCCACTCAAAGTACGTCGAAGGCGGCGAAGAGAGAGGAAGCAAAAGCGCGGATGCCGAGCGGGCCTTGCTCCTAAGTTAGGACAACAACCACACCGAGCACCGCTTCCTAGTATCTTTTTGACCAACCAATCCATCACCCATAAAATGGATGAGTTGGAACTTTGAATTGCTACCAACAGCTTTGTTAGGAACTGTAACATTATTCTCATCACAGAAACGTGGTTACACCGGCAAATCTCTGACGATGCGGTATCGCTGGCTAGCCGAACGCTTTTTCGGAACGATCGACCCGCTCGGGGCGGTGATGCGAGGTATCCATAACGGCAGAATTCCAAATTACGAGTCCGTTGTCAAAGCTGGGTTGCCTCGACAATAATCTTCATACAGAGGAAGCAGCAAAACACGTGGTAGTTTTGACTCCCGGCCGAATGGAGGTTATCTGGAAAGGAGGCCCCATCTCGACCGCTCTCAAAATGGTCGCTGCTCGGTCCGCTTCCTTTGTTCTTGGCTAGCCCCCTTGGCTAGCCCCCACCCTTCCTAAGAAGGGGGCGAGCGGACGGACAGAGCTAGCGTCCACATCGAGGTCCCCCATCCAGATACGCCGTCCGCTCGGTCGGTGATGGTATTTAATAGAAGTTAGGCGGAGACAAACTTTAGGCGGGAACACGAAAGGGGTGGGTTATATACAAAGTGATGACAGGCCTTGACCTGTAGGTGTCAGTAAAAATTCTATTCTAGTAACTAAATTCATAAGAGTGCAGAAGGGTGCAAGATTAAATATAAGAATACAGTTCATATTTCACATCCGTAACTATCACTTATTTAGGTCTTTTGCCGAGAAAACGCACCTTATGGAGAAGCACTACCAATTTCATCATACGCAGTTTCTGGGTGTGATGACAATTAGGTTTTTGTTGTTGATGATGACGACAGGGCCTATGTCCGATTATTATTATTATTATTATTATTATAAGCTTGACAAACGCTTACTTTAATTGTTACCGAAACAAACTCGAAGGTCACTCTCCACTGCAGCTGGTTCCGAGGACGTTTAATTGTTTTGCCCTGTATCCGAGGACTGTTGATTGTTTGACTTGGATTAAACCTCGACACCTCACCCAGTCCCTGGCCTCACACATGGATCCGAGGACTGTTGATTGTTTGACTTGGATTAAACCTTGACCCCACACCCAGTCGCAATTTCACAATGAAGATCTGGGAAGGACTCTTAAATTGTTTTGACTTGGCAGCCAGAGGCAGCCAGAGATCGCAAACTCCACCCACAATGCCGGAAATATGACAGGACAGGCTCGACTTTCATCATTAGCTTCGATGGCAATAGAAAAGAAGGAATAAAGAAAGGAGGATGGATATTGTGTACAGTTAAAAAGAATTTTTAGTGAGTATAATATGGCTATATTCCTAAATAATATTTCAATTGGGGGCCCGGTTCTGATATCTGAAAAGCTCCAGCGTTTGTATTTAAGCTCGGGTGTTTGTATTTAATCACTAAATGCTGCTAGGATGTGGATTTTACCCCAGTTTCGCCATTGACATCCATCGCTGTCTTTTCCCGAGGAAATCACCCCCCTGGCCTGGTTGTAATGTCTCAAAAGCTCCAGTATTTGTATTCAGTCAATAAATGCTGCTAGGAAGTGGATTTTACCAAATTTTAGTGCATTTTTTGTCATTTCACGTATGGACGTATTGACGTTCATTGCTGTCTTTTTTTTACCGGGGAAATGATTCTCCGGGCCCGGTTCTGATGTCTAAAAAGCTCCCGTATTTGTATTTAATCAATAAATGCTGTTTTCGGCTGGATTTTACCCCCATTTTCGGGCAATGTTTGCCCGTACGCCATTGACGTTCATCGCCCCCCTGGACTGGTTTTAATGTGTGAAAAGCTCCAGTATTTGTATTTAATCATGAAATGCTGCTAGGAAGTGGATTTTACCCCATTTTTGTGCATTGATTTATTGATTATTTTGTATGTGTCGCAGCTCTAGCTGCAGTAGAGGTTTTATAGCCATAAAATAGTTTTTGAGGGTTGGATTGATACATTGAAGGCGCTACGAGAAAATGCACCGACCGCCACTGAGGTACACACGGGAAGTCCACAAGGGGGGGACCTTCTGCAGACTGAGACTGAGGTTACCACACAGTCCCTCAGTAGTCTGGAGGTTTTAAAGATCATCTTCCTTTCCTAGATCCTCCTAAGATGTCCTATCACCTAATCAGCAGCAGCGGAGAGGCCCGTGGTGGGCTTCAAAGCACACAAGCAGCCTAGCAAGCGTCGGCAGCTGCTCCATTTGACCGGGGAGAGATCTCAGGCTCCCATAACAATTATGGAATGCTTGGTCTGGAGCACTGCCTCTTCTCTTGGCGCTATTGTCTACTGCTTACAGCTGATCCTGCGTGCATGACAGCGGAGTCACGGCTGAACGGCTCCAAAGACGTCTAGGACGAGCACAAAAAAACAAGCCGCACAACGGGTGGGGCCGAGTCGCAAAGGCCACAGAACAACAAAGCAAAAAGCACAAAGTACAAAGCAAAGCAAAGTATATGGGAAATTATTAAGAAATACCAAAATGCAATAAAAAAGACAGAAACGCAGCAAAAACACAAAACGAGCAAGAGCGGACGGAGCTACCGCTACTGGCTGCCACTTGAGCGGCGCCATCTTGATTGCAGTAGCAAAAACTGATACAGACGCAAGAAAAATACATTGTAGAGTAGGATAAAACTGGAACCACACACAGGAAGTCTTCCACAAGATGGGGAACTTCTGCATGCTGTGGTCAAGGTTGAAAATATGCAGTCACTCGGCCAAGACTGGTCTGTATTGTCTAAATGTTCTGTCCATGTGTGTATTAATTTGTGATATTGTTCTATGTTCTGTTTTCACTTTGTGTTATTGTCTTGGAATCAAGTTTGTACCTTCTTCTGTCCACTTAAGAGAATAAAAGAAGCCGGCCTAGCTGTTCATTGCAGCACATACAAAAAATACCTCTCTTCTACAAATTCTATCACAAACCAAAAGAAAGCTAAGGACCTACATTACCTACCTACCTACCTGCTTATTTTAAAGCAATGAAAGAATACATGTGATTATAAGAAATATTTCTCTTCATTATCTTTGTGTTTGGCTCCTTCTACGTGTGTTTTACAGTCAGTAATTCCAGAATGTGTCACGCTGTAGTCGCACATGCATGTTCTGCAATGTGCAAATGTCGGTCCTTTTGGAGATGGCGTCAACATGGGATATTTTGTCAAATAAGAAGCAATAAAGTTATGCGAGTGTCTGGAATTCTTAAAAGTTTCATCCAAATTGTGATTCATTTTGTACTTATTCCGAGGAGGTATATTGATAAGACAATGCTGTGTACGCCTACTTCCTTTTGAACAACCCCAAATGATAGGATTGGTTTCAAAACAAAAGACTGGTGGTTTATCAGCCTTCATAATACTTACCTCCCTTATGAGAAAAATGAAAACAAAAATGTTTAAGCGATAGAGGCTACCTATGCAATCGATTCTTAATTGATTGCCACGCTGAAGCCGGACAGGACGAATCATTCGTCAGAACTTGTAACTCGGATGATTCACAATGCACTCGTGTTCAAATTCTTCCGGTTTACGGTGCAGCTGAATCAAGATCGTGGAAGCCATAGCGATGGTGTGAATTTCGAGGCAGTTAAATTGGAAATTTGGTACATTTCCGAAATGGTTGCTTAAAAAAAAAAGTGAACATTTTTGGGGATTTCCGGAGTTTAGGGAGGTTGTCCGGAGCCCCGGAGTTTGCGTTGCATTTACGGAGAAACTCCTGAAATTCCGGAGTAGTTGGCAGCCCTGAACTACGTTTATTAATATGTGCTGTCCCTTATCAAATAAATCAATATCTCAATATCTCAGATAGAAAAAAAACATGATTTACTGAAGCCCCGAAGGTTGAAGTATTTTTTTGTATTTTAGCACGTTCGCAACCTTAGTTTTTCCCGCTCCACTTATTGCCAATCCGTACTTTTCGTGTTCTCAACAAGAAGGCATTCTCTAAGAACACGAGCATATACTCATGTAGTTGAGTTCTTACTACAAAGAAACGGGCAGTGTTTCGAGGAACGTGGAACGGTGCAATTAAACGAACCCAAGATCTATCCTGTCGGTTACTGCCTTAGTTGAGAACGTGGACCAACTGCCTGTGTTTACGTTATCCATCATAGCACGTGGACCAATCACAGACCTGTGCGTAGAACGCTAAGGGCAGGGTATTTAAATGCAGGAGCTTTGCACACGGACCGTTTGTGTCAAGTTACTATTCAGATGCAAAGAAATTTCATTTCAAATTAAGATCACAAAATAATTTATATTTTTTATGTGACTCGTAAATACTTCCTTTGGTAAGAATATAATCATTTATCTGATCAAAAATATTATGAGTGTGCATTTCACCAGTTAGTTAACTTAATGTATAGTTTGTATCGTTTATTCACAAAGAACATAAACCTGTAATCGGAAGTAGAACTGACTAAATTATAATACTGATGGTTATTTCACCCTTTTAGACGAGCAGCAGTTTCTGCGGATCCAATGAGGCGACGCCGCGTGCGGTGCTCTCTTGCAGTGGAAGGCAGTCCGGTTTAAAGCTGTCCCCTAACCCACTGTCAAAAAGTAACTGCTTCATGTATATTGTCCAAAGTGGCGTTCTAATCTCCGAAGGAACACGAAAGAAGATTGTTGTGACTTCAGCCACCGGTTGTATATACTAAAGAGCGGTACGTCTATGTCTGTCGTGCGTTTTTGTCTATGTACTACTGCTAGCTAACAATTGGATGTTAATTTCTTAGACTAGATGCATGCATGATTCTTTTGCCTAATTGCGCGACAAACTTCCTGCTGCGTCTTTTTTGAACGATTTTCGGTTCGACAGGTTTATGTCTGAAGCAAGACACAACGACAAGTGTGTTTACTCATCCGTTTTAAAGCGTTCATCAAAGGCTGATAACACGAAGAAAGTCACGTATTTTCTTATTCTTTTTGTTACACCTTGCATCGCCAATACTATGCTGTCTACTTATGTGGCAACAGTGTGCTCTAAACATAATTGAGTACGAACGATATAAGCAAGGGGAAAACAAGGCTTGAAGAGAAAATAAACTTTTAAATTGGGTATGTCTAGCATCAACTTTTCTATTACTTTTGTCGCTTGTTTTTCCAGCTCATCATGATTGGAAGAAAGCTTCCGTTGGCAGCTTCCATCTGCGTTATTCTAGCAATTTTTCATTCTCGCACAGGTATGATCACATTTTAGGACTATTCTTGTCTTGTGGTGTTCTGAATTACAGCAGTGATCTTTGAGCATGGGATTGGACAGTGAATTACTTTTTAAATGATTTGTCGTCTATATATTTTACAGATGCTATGGCTGTCATGTCGATAGATGTAGGGAGTGAATGGATGAAGATGGCAATTGTTAAACCCGGTGTGCCAATGGAAATTGTCCTCAATAAGTAAGTGTCCATAACTTAAATGAAGGGGTCAAATCACGAGGTGACATGTATAAGCACTTGGTTTGATAAAACTTGTTATTGCATCATCATCTTTGTTATATTTTTAGAGAGTCAAGAAGGAAAACACCTGCAGTTGTGTGTCTCAAGGAGAATGAAAGACTTTTTGGTGACAATGCTCTAGGAGCGGTATGACAAACTCACTTATTGTCATTCTTTTAAATGAGTCATAACATTAATCATTAATCCATTGTGTTCTACGTTAAGAATCATGTCTGATGATCTTGGTTTCTTATTACATTTTCAGTCAGTGAAGAAGCCTAAAAATGTCTATCGACACCTTCAAAATCTCATCGGCAAGAAGTACAACAATCCACAGGTAGCAGTTTACCGGAAACGGTTTCCTGAGCACCAGCTGCTTGTTGATGCTGTTCGAGACACTGTTTACTTCAAAGAATCAGAGTGAGTATGTCTTTTTTGTTTAGTTTTCTCCATGTAATGAAGGTATACATTTTATTAGTTCACATGGCTTTGCCAATACAGTGGTACCTTGAAATACAACCTTAATGTGTTCCGGGACTGAGCTCGTATGTCGATTTACTCGTATCTCAAATCAACATTTCCCATCGAAATGAACTAAATACTAATTTGTTCACACCCTCTGAAAAAAAGACCAAAAACAGGATATTACAATGGAGAAGCATTTGTTTTGGTTGTAATTTACCATCTACTAACAGAGTAACAAGTAACTAGTGTTTATGATGTTTAATAATAAAATGAGGCGTTATTTTATCCAACGTTTGTGGATGGGACAGAGAGAGAGAGAGAGTCACTTGAAAGATGCGCTTGAAACGTAACAAACTTTGGATTTAACTTAAATGAACTTAGATTCCGATACACACACTTCTAATCTTACGTTATACTAAATTTAAACCTTCTTGTGCAATAACCAAGGCAAAGAGGTTCATGTATTCCACTACGGTTTCCGGGGCAAACTTCCTGCTTCTCCATACTTATTGACGAGCCAGCTCAGTTACGCATATACAGTGGTACCTCGTCATACGACCGCTCGTCATACAAAATTCCCGTCTTACGGCGGAAATTTCGATCGAATAATTCACCCGTCATGCGATCAAAATTTCGTGATGCGACCAAGCCAGGTCTTTTTTGCATATCTTTCGTGTATAACAATATCTACGAGCACGGAACGATTAATTCAGACGAGTTTCTATACGACCAGGAAACGCACAACGCGCATGCGCGGGCAAAAAGAGGGCTTTCTGGGTAATGAAGTATACTCGTGCACACAACACCCATAGGCAATGGCAACCTTTCTCAGAATAAAACTTCATTACCCAGAATCAATACGTGGGTAAGCTCAACTATTGTATTTCCTGTAATTCTTTCTAAGGAAAGAAGCTCCCGCGATCGCTCATTCAAGCCTATTTCTCGTTGGCAAGTGGTCGTGCGTTATCCTATTGTGAGGACATTTGTGTGCATCATTTTCGGAATATTTTGAAGGAAATACGACAGCAAACAGTCCATCGATAGCGAACGCGAGGGTGGAGGCGTGGCAAACCGCTAACCCGGAAAACGATGGTAACAAAAGATTAAAACGAAATTAGAATTCATTTTTGTGTAAAGTTACATTAAACATATGTTGAGTGTGTCTGTATATATTTATCCAAGTTAATTTAAATTTGTTTGTTCGTTTACGAGTGCCGTGGATAAAGTCCCCCCGAACACCCCACCCTCCGCCTCCGTGTGTCGTTGTCTCTACCCTCCGCAAAATGCGTCTAATTTTATTTCTATTAAACACATTTTATTACTATTAAACTACTTGTTATTTATTACGTTGTCAATATATGGCGAATTAGAAGAAATAAAATATTTTTTCCAATCCAATATCCTGTTTTTGGTGTTTTTTCAGAGGGTTGGAACAAATTAATTTGTTTTCAATTCATTTCAATTGGAAACGTTCGCTCGAGTTACGAAAAGCTCGACATACGATCTCAGTCTCGGAACGGATTACGATCGTATGTCGAGGTACCACTGTACAACACTTCAGATACTCTGTTTCCGGCCTGGAAAGCGCCGACAGCTCTATCTTATTGGGGAGGGATCTCACTTTACTCAATAATAGATGGAATGATTGGTCTGAAGTGTCGCTTCTTCTCACAGCACTTTTGTCCAGCTCCGGCTTTACAGCGGCATCGAGGTGTTGCTCTTTTTGCTGCGTATTGTTCAGAGCTAATCACATGTGTATTACAGTGAAGGCATGGCTGAAAGGTTCCAAAAAATAACTAGCAGAAAGAAACCTTATAATAGAACAAAGAAAGTTGTAAAAACATTAAAGTATAAAGTACAAAAAAACGAATAAGAGCGGACAGCTACTGCCACTGTCTCACCGCGGACCAGCTAATAGGGCGGCCAACAACTTAAGACAAAATTGTGTGGGGGTGCGGTCGATGCACGAACGACACCCACGACGGCAAGTCCCAAGCATAATAGCAATTATTATTAATAAGAACTTTTCTAATTTCAATTAGGAGGGTGAGATTGAAAACGTTAATATTTTTTACTCTGATGGACCGGCACTATGTAACTAGTAGACTTTGACTGGTGGTTGTGGACCAGAGGATGTGTTAGTTGTAGCGGCCGTTGCTTGCGCACTTTCATCAGGCGGCAGAAGTTTGATGTGACGTAACATAAATTGTTCCTCTATGTGCGCTTGTGTTTATGTTTAGTCAGCTGCCAAATAGTTGCCTCCTTTTCCACCCCATTACTGTCACCCCCCACCACTTTGCGGTTTCAACATTCGCGGTACATTGTGATGTTTTTTATTAAGTATCCAAACAAAAAATCTTTTTAAAACTCAAAATTCACGCTGAAACTTGCCGGCTGAAGACAGGAGATAAAAAATGACGGAAGTTGGGGCACTGCCACGCAACTCGGGGCCGAAGAAGCGAAATTTTACTGTAGAAAAATGATGCGGCAAATAATATAAAAGGCCCGAGAAGGACAACGTCTTGCCATTGCCTGTTTTGTTCGGATTGCATTTCGCATCACGGACATCCCCCCCCCATGGAGGAAGACAACGTCTTTCCTCCCCCCCCCACTTTTTTATTTATTTACCGTATTTTCACACCTATAGACTTAAAAATTGAATTTTTTCTCTAAAATGGTTGATGCTTCCAATCAGTTGGTGTGCCTTGTTTGTGCACTCAATTCAAATTTTTGTATGACCCTGACCGCTTGAGTGACTAGTTTCATTTCTTGCGGACACGCTACTTATTGAGATTAACCCATCGGACGTTCATCCTAAAAATAGCCTTCCCGCGTTTTCCAAGCGTTACGGTACATCCATTCAAAACATCCCAGGCAAGTGGCAAGGCATTTGACTTCCGTGTGCTCGTAGTGCTTTTAATCCTCAAAAATACTCAATACTCATAGAAACAGCACTTTAGACCTATACAGAGGAAATGCCTGACGTGAAGGACAACAGAATGCAGGTGTGAATGCTTGGAAAATGGATTGAAGCCATGGATCAAACACAATTTAACAGCAAGGAGGAATAGCTTTGCAAACGGTTTGGGATTGATGAATGTCGGATGACCGTCAACATAGAGGTTCCATACAAAGACAGGGACCGGCTCGCATGAGTTGCGTGACGATTTGGAATGGATTGTCGTTGCCTGGGCGAAAGTCTCGGCGAGCACTGTAGTTTGTACTTTCGTCAAAGCTGGATTCACTATTACGAGACCCCATGACGATAACGCTGACCCTGACAATGTTATGGAACCCAGCATTGTTAGCCAACTCTTTATGTCGGATACAGAAGATCATGTTTGAATACTTTGACTTTTATATATACTGTAAAACCTCAATTTCAACGGCATGCCGTTCTATTTTTCAAACTTTCCCCCGTAGTGCCGTTCAATTAGAGGGTGCCGCTCTATTTTCGACTAGCTGGTCAGACTTTTGGGAAGATGCGGTAAATTTTATGCATAAAATTTTATGCATATTCTTCCGAAAATGACGTTTGTAAATGACGTGGAAAGTCGTCCTACCTTACGACCAATCAGCCACGCGGTGCGTTTAGGCACATCATGTAAAAACAACGATTCATCATCAACTCTGCTTTCAGCTCTAACAAATGAAAGCTTAAGTTTACACACTTCGAGAAGGTGAAGAAATTCACGCTTTATAAGGATTAATAGATAAATCAGAGATTGGCAAACCACAGCTCTGTAGCCACATATGGCTGAGTTTTATATTTATAATTGTTATAAATATATTTTGGCACCCTAACCCTGTGAGATCAGGTTAGGGTTAGGGTTACTTCCCCTTCCCTTAAGTAGGTAGATTAAGTGAACCTGTTTTTTTCTCTGTTATTACTCAACCTGGTATTTAGCTCACCAACTATCTAAAGCCAATATTGCCACTTGTAAATTGTACCCACAAGTCAATCACCACTGTACACCTTCTCAATCAATCAATCAAAAGCCTTTATTGTCATCATACACAGCTGCGTATAACGAAATTGGTGGTGCTACTCCACAAAGTGAGTTTACCCAGTAAAAAAAAACAAATACAGACGCTCCCCTACTTACGAACATTCAACTTGCGAACAACGGTACATACGAACATGTCTGCAAATTATGTTTAAGTCCAAAAATGTTCGCAAGTCCAATTTTGTATTTCGCGCCTTTTTCGGAGTAGTACTTCTTTCCGCCGCTAATACCGACGCCTGACGCTGTGAGAGCTCAGCTCACCCAGCATCTACATTCTTCTTCGTTGCAATGCGGAAGTGCGTCAATGTATCTCCAGTGTGCAAAGAACCTTTTCCATTTGTAGCATTAAATATCTCATGCATCCAATATTGAATATGGTTGGTAAAAAGCTAAAGGCTTCTATTGAGGGAGTTGCAAGGAAGAGGCAAGCCATTTCATTTGAAACGAGTGGCAATAATAACGAAGCTTGATGCGCGTGAGAGTGGTGAGCGTTTCACGGGCATTGAATCGTTCGACCGTCAGAACCATTTATAAACAGAAAGATCGAGCAGCAGGACCCAAATATTGAACGTTGCACAAAGTTTGCAAATCAATTGAATGATGCCATACAGTGCTACCGCATCATTTATGATGAAAAAAAGAAGAAAACTGTGCAATTGTCATTAGGTCGCTTCTTTTGGCCAGTTTCTAATGCGTAAATCTCTCTCTCTCTACAGTACTGTACATATTCTCTCCATTTTATTAAATGTTTTTTTTTCAGTACAAACCAATGCGTGTTACTTATACAAGCCTTAAACATACAAATGTACTTGTATAAACCTTCAATATACTTCTATCGGCCTTAAACAAATTATAATACAAAATGTAGCACTGAATCAACTTACAAACAAATTCAACTTATGAACAATCGCTCGGAACCAATTGCGTTCGTAAGTAGGGGAGCGTCTGTAGTAATATAAAAGTATAAAAAGTCACATCCTGGCTAGGTAAATTCTAAAATATTGCACAATCTAAGATAGTGCACATTGTTATTGTACACCCCAAAGTTATTGCACAGAAGGGATTGTGTGTCGTGCTAACGCAAGTTCAGAGTCCTGATGGCTGTGGGAAAAAACTGTCCTAAAGTCTATTTGTCCGTGCTTTGTGAGACCTGTGGCGTCTGCCAGAGGGCAGCAGCTGGAACAGGTTGTGACCAGGGTGGTATTGGTCCTTGACAATGCTCTGCTGAGGTAGTGAGGGCTGGCAATGTCATCCAGTGAGGGCAGAGAGCAGCCGATGAGCTCCTGGGCAGTGTTGATCACTCTCAGCATGGCCTTTCTGTCTGCTGCCGTGCTTCCAGCGTACCACACTGTAATGCAGTATGCCAGGATGCTCTCCACAGTGGCTCTATAGAAGGTTAACAGAAGCTTAGTGTCCAAGTTGTTCCTCCTGAGTACCCTCAGGAAATGGAGTCGTTTCCCTGCCTTCTTCACCACTGCCGTGGTGTTGGTAAACCAAGAGAGCTTGTCCGTGACGTGGACCCCCAGGAATTTGAAGGACTGGACCCTGTCTACGCATACTCCATTTATGAGGAGTGGGGCTGGTGATATGGCGGGCAACCAACTTTTCAAAATACTTCATGAGTATTTTGTACTTACGCACAGGCGTAAGTGCAATAGGCTTATAATAATTCAGGCTGTCAATGGTTGGCTTTTTAGGGACAGGGATAATGGTGGCAGATTCCAGGCAGGATGGGATGATGGATTGTTGCAGGGAACAATTGAAGATCTTTGTGAAAACACCAGTCAGCTGGTCAGCACAGGCTTTGAGCACCTTCCCACATACTCCGTCAGGGCCAGCAGCCTTCCTGGTGTTCACAGTCCGTATTACCTGTCTCACTTCATGTTCCTGAAGCTCTGGTATACTGCTGCAGGGTGCTAGTGGATGTGTTGAGACTGGGTCTGATTTGTCAGTCTCAAAGCGGGCAAAGAAACGGTTCAGTTCCTCTGCTAGTGAGGCATCTGCGTTAACTGACACATTATTGTCATTGTAATTGGTAATATGTCGTATTCCTGCCACATCTTCTTTGGGTTATTTCCTGTGAAGTGCTCCTCAATTTTCCTTGTATATGCTGCCTCTCTTCAGCTCTGCTCTGGCAGCGCTGTATTGTACCTTGTCCCCTGACCTGAAGGCAGTGTTACAGCATTTGAGGACTGCCTGTGTCTCACTGGTCATCCAGGGTTTTTGGTTAGGAAAAACCCGTATCCGTGTATTAACAGTGACGTTGTCCGTGCAGTTTTTGATGTAGGAAAGTACAGTGTCCGTGTAGTTCTGGAGTTTGTGGTTTTCAAAAAGTTCCCAAATCGTGCAGGAAAAACAGTCCTGCAGCTGAGAAAGGGTGTCCTCGGGCCATGTTTTTATTATCTTTATTTGTTTTGTCTCCTCTGGTGTGACACTTCACGTACTGGATGAACTTAGGCAGAACAGTCTTTAAACCTGCTTTGTTGAAGTCACCAGCGACAATAAAGACTCCATCAGGGTGGTCAAGCTGCTGTTTGTTTATAGTCGCTAGCAGGAGGCTAAGTGCCGTGCTAACGTTAGCATCCGGTGGGATGTAAACAGCCATTACAATGACAATCGTTAGCTCTCAAGGTAGATAGAAGGGCCTGCACCGTACTGCCATGAGCTCTAAATCCGGGGAGCAGTGAGTGTTAATGATCCTACTGTTGCAGCACCATTCGTTGTGTATGTACAGGTGGTCTCGAGATGTCCTTGGGGATATTGTAGGTCCGTTGGTAATCTGTTGTGATGAATATATCGCATCTCCTCCCGAGAGTAATTAAATCCTGGCGACTGTAGAAAAAGTTTGCCTCGCAGATGTTAGAGAATAACGATAAGATTGAGAAAACAAAACACCAAACTGGAGAGCAAAAAGCCACTGCACCCGTACAGTGGTACCTCGAAATACGATCGTAATCCGTTCCGAGACTGAGATCGTATGTCGAGCTTTTTGTAACTCGAGCGAACGTTTCCCATTGAAATGAATTGAAAACAAATTAATTCATTCCAACCCTCTGAAAAAACACCAAAAACAGGATATTGGATTAGAAAAATTATTTCTTCTAATTTGCCATATATTGACAAAGTAATAAATAACGAATGGTTTAATAATAATGAAATGGGTTTAATAGAAGTAAAATTAGACGCATTTCGCGGAGGGGAGACACAGCGGCATACACGGAGGCGGAGGTGGGGAGTTCAGGGGTCTTTATCCACGGCACTTGTAAACGAACAAACAAATCTAAATTAACTTGGATAACTATATACAGACATCTTTTAATGTAACTTCACACAAAACTGAATTCAAATTTTGTTTTAATCTTTTTTACCTTAGTTCTACAGGTTGACACCACCCGGACGCTCCCTGAAGTCTTCAAAACGAATGCATCAAGAGTTGTTTGTTTTTGCATCCCCTTCAAAATGTTTCGAAAATGAGGCGCACAAATGTCATCACAATACGCGTAATCCAAGTTTTAGAATTAGCGCGCCACATCACTTGTGGGTTTTCTTTCTTGATGTTGTGTCTCTTGAAGGCACGCGGGTTCTCCGCATTGTACACCAGTAGCGGCTTAATTTTACAGTCACCGCTGGCATTGGCACACAACGCTAGCGTTAAGCGGTCCTTCATAGGTTTGTGCCCCGGTAATGCCTACTCCTCTGCCACGATGAATGTCCGCCTGGGCATCTTTTTCCAAAAAAGACCAGTTTCATCGCAGTTGAAAACTTGCTGGGGGATGTAACTTTCCTGGGTGATAATCAAGGCAAATGTCTTGATAAATTCCACCGCGACTTTCGAATTGGAACTTGCCGCTTCCCCGTGTCGGATTATCGAGTGTATTCCAGATCTTTTTTTACATTTTTCGAACCAGCCATAACTCGCTTTAAAGGGTTCTGAAGTTGTTGAAGGCTCTCTCATTGTTACCAAATCCATGTAAATTCCGCTGGCTTTTTCACATATGGTTGACTCGGTCACGCTATCTCCTGCTAATTGTTTTTCATTTATCTACAAAAGGTTCTCATATTTTTCAATTATTTCACGTCTAATGTCCATTGTCAACGGTCGCCTTTATTTGCATAACTCTGCCGATCCATAGTATTGTTTACCTGGTATGTAAATGTAGACCAACGTGGGGGAAAAAACGGGTAGGGAAATGCAAAGTCCGCCCAGTGCTCGCAGATATATTTTATACACGAAAGAGATGCAAAAAAGACAGTGCCATGGCCACCTGGCTTGGTCGCATCACGAAATTTTGATTGTATCTCGGGCGAATTATTTGATCGAAATTTCCGTCGTAACACGAGCATGTTGTATGACGAGCTGCTGTATCACGAGGTACCACTGTATCTGAATACCAACCACATTTTTACATTGTTCTTTCACACCGATCATGAATTCACCATTTATGTAAAGCCTGTGTGAGTGTTGCGACAATAAAAAATACTGTATTTACTCGCATATAAGCCACTTTTGTCGGACAAAAAAATGATGACTGAATCGAGGGTACGGCTTATATGCGCATAAAAATACAATATGCACGAAACTGCAAGTTGATGACGCCATGGCACGATGACGTCATGACACAATGGCGCCGTGACGTCATGACGCAAGACAATAATAATAATCGGACATAGACCCTGTCGTCATCATCAACAACAAAAGCCTACTTGTCATCACACCCAGAAACTGCGTATGACGAAATTGGTAGTGCCGCTCCATAAGATGCGTTTACTCGGCAAAATACCTAAATAAGTGATAGTTACGGACTTGGAATTTGGCATTCTGCTGTTATGGATACAGGTCACTTATCTCTCACTGTCTTTCACTTAACTTCAGTCAGCTAGTAGGAGGCAGATCACCACCCAAACATCTTTTCATATTACCTCAGAAGGGTATGTGTGTTGTGTTACCGCAAATTTAGAGTTCTGATGGATGTGGGGAAAAAAACTGTCCTTAAGCCTATTTGTCCGTACTTTGTGGGACCTATAGCGTCTGCCAGAGGGCAGCAGCTGGAACAGATTGTGACCAGGGTGGTATGGGTCCCCTATGATGTTCCTGGCTCTGCTGAGGTAACGAGGGCTGGCAATGTCTTCCAGTGAGGGCAGAGAGCAGCCGACAATCCTCTGGGCAGTGTTAATCACTTTCTGCATGGCCTTTTTGTCTGCGTACCACACTGTGATGCAGTACGCCAGGATGCTCTCTACAGTGGTTCTATAGAAGGTTATCAGAAGCTTGGTGTCCAAGTTGTTCCTCCTAAGTACCCTGAGGAAATGGAGTCATGTCTGAGCCTTCTTCACTACTGCCGTGATGTTTGTAGACCATGAGAGCTTATCCGTGACGTGGACCCTCAGCAATTTAAAGGACTGGACCCTGTCTACACATACTCCATTTATGAGGAGTGGGGCCAGATCTGTGCTGTGTTTGCGAAAGTCCAGTATTATTTCTTTAGTTTCCGTGGTGTTCAGTGTGAGATTTTTCACCGAGCACCACGAAGACAGTTTGTTGACCATCTCTGTAGGCCGACTAATCCCCTCTTGAGATGAGTCCGACCACAGTGGTGTCGTCAGCGAATTTGATGATGGCGTTAGACTGGTGGGTGGGTGTACAGTCGTATGTGTACAGGGAGTACAGAAGAGGACTCGGTACACAGCCTTGAGGGGAGCCAGTACTCAGTGTAATGGAGGAAGAGAGGTGAGGACCAAGTCTAACAGTTTGTGGTCGGTTGGTCAAGAAGTTTTTTATCTAGCAGCAGATTGAAGAGGATAGTCCAAGGTGGGAGAGTTTGTCAGTCAGAATGTCCGGTTTTATGGTGTTGAAGGCTGAGCTATAGTTCCCATGGTGTTCCAGGTGGCTCAGTGCTGTATGTAGAGCAATGGCAATAGCATCCTCAGTGGACCTGTGTGCTCTATAAGCAAACTGGTGAGGGTCAACTGAGGGAGAGATTGTATTCCTGATATGGCGGGCTACCAACCTTTCAAAGCACTTCATGATCACAGGTGTGAGTGCAACAGGCCTATAATCATTCATGCTGTCAATGGTTGGCTTTTTGGGGACAGGGATAATGGTGGCAGATTTCAGACAGGATGGAATGATGGATTGTTGCAGGGAACAATTGAACATTTTTGTGAAAACTCCAGCCAGCTGGTCAGCACAGGCTTTGAGCACCTTCCCAGGTACTCCGTCTGGGCCAGCAGCCTTCCGGGTGTTCACAGACCGCATTACCAGTCTCATTTCCTGTTCCCGGAACTTCAGTGTATTGCTGCAGGGTGGTGGTGGGGGTGTTGAGACTGGGTCTGATTTGTCAGTCTCAAAGCGGGCAAAGAAACGGTTCAATTCCTCCGCCAGTGAGGCATCTGCGTTAACAGACATATTGTTGTTATTGTAGTTGGTAATATGTCGTATTCCTTGCCACATCTTCTTTGGGTTATTTTCTGTGAAGTGCTCCTCAATTTTCTTAGTATATGCTGCCTTGGCCTTTTTAATGCCTCTTTTCAGGTCAGCTATTGCAGCTCTATATTTTATCTTGTCCCCTGATCTAAAGGCGGTGTTACGGCATTTGATGAGTGCCTGTGTCTCATTGGTCATCCAGGGTTTTTGGTTAGGAAAAACCCGTATTCGTTTACTTATAGTGACGTTGTCAATGCAGTTTTTTATGTAAGAAAGTACAGAGTCCGTGTAGTCCTGGAGGTTGTCGTGTACGAAAAGTTCCCAGTTGGTGCGGGAAAAACAGTCCTGCAGCTGAGAAAGTGCGTCCTCGGGCCAAGTTTTAATTATACTTATTTGTGGCGCTGTTTGCCTCCGGAGTGGAGTGTAAGTGGGGGTGAGAGATAGGCAGAGGTGATCTGATCCAGCTAGGTGAGGGAGAGAAGTGGCTTTATAAGCATGTTTGATGTTAGAATAGACATGGTCAAGAGTTTTGTCTCCTCTAGTATTACAATTTATGTATTGAATAAACTTAGGTAGAACAGTCTTTAAACACGCTTTGTTGAAATCACCAGCGACAATAGAAACTCCATCGGGGTGGTCAAGCTGTTGTTTGTTTACAGCCGTTAGCAGGAGGTTAAGTGCCGTGTTAACGTTAGCATTTGGAGGTATATAGATCGCCGTTACTATGATGACTGTTAGCTCTCTCGGTAAAAAATAGGGCCTACACCGTATTGCCAATAGCGCTAAATCCGGGGAACAGTGAGTGTCAATGATCCTACTGTCACAACACCAATCATTATGTATAAACATGCACAGTCCTCCTCCTTTGCTTTTGCCTGTTAATTCTTTTGAACGCTCGTTCCGAAAAAGCATATGGCTAGCTAGCGATACCGCAGCGTCGGGGATATGCGGGTGTAGCCACGTTTCTGTGATGAGACTAATGTTACAGTTCCTAACAAAGCTGTTGGTAGCAATTCGAAGTTCCAACTCATCCATTTTGTGGGTGATGGATCGGGCGTTGGTCAAAAAGATACTAGGAAGCGGTGCTCGGTGTGGTTGTTGTTTCAGCTTAGCAGCAAGGCCCGCCCAGCATCCGCGTTTCTGCTTCCTGTCTCTTCGCCGCCTTCGACGTGCTTTGAGTGGGCTGGCTATCCACGGAGATCCCGGAGGTCTCGAGATGTCATCGGGGATATCGTAGGTCTGTTGGTAGTTTGTAGTGAAATCGGTTATATTGCATCTCCTTCCGATAGTGATTAAATCCTGGCGACTGTAGGATAACGAACGACACCGAACTGGAGAGGATAGAGCCGCTGCGTCAGTGCGCCCCGCCATCTTGGATCCCCGAATCCCCCAATGCGGCCGATCACTTATTTCAAAATAGAGAAAAGATTAACAGATTAAACGCAAAACAAAATTTATTTTGACATTTATAAATGAATGTAAGAAAAATGTACATATCTTCAGAGCTACCAAATACTACGAATGGTCCGTAGTTTACCACGCCAGTTCATAGCAAATTATGAAATCCGCATTTTCTATGAAAACTATGGAAAAAAAAAAAAAATCAAGCAATGTCTGACGCGATCATTGTGTCGAAACATTACGTTTGCTTTTAATAACGTTTACAGTTAAAATTCGCCAATTGAGAATGGCACAAATCGAAACTACATTCACGTGACCTAAACGGATTTGACATCCTTTAGGTCACATCCGTTTAGGTCACGTGGATGTAGTTTCGATAGATTTTTGAAGCAGCATAGACGTACCGTAGCCATGGCTTCCAAGCGAAGACAAGAGAACTGTAATACTGATATTTTGCCATCGAAAAAATTACGTCAAACTGCAGCATGCAAAAGTTGAAGACTGAATACAGTATTAAATATCCATGTTTGGCGCCATCAACCGATGGAGAAGTCTTTGCGAACAGCAAGTATTGTAACTTGAACTTTCACGTTAATCATGGTGACCTCAGTGACTGTACAAAACACGTGTCTGGGAAAAATCATAAAGCGAAGGCTGGATCGATGAAATCCCAGCAATCCATCTTTAACCTCCTTTGGAGTAAACTCTGCTACTGTGGATACTCACCAACACAATGTAAGTGTAACAGAGATGAAAATGGCAGATTTTTTTTGTGGAGCATAACGTGCCGCTGAGTGTTACTGATCATTGTGGTCCACTATTCAAAGCCATCTTTCCGGATTCAAAAATTGTGAAAGACTATGCGTCCATCCTCACAAAGACCAAAGCCTTAATATTGCAAAAATCGGAGAATACAGACGCTCCCCTACTTACGAACGAGTTAGGTTCCGAGCGATTGTTCATAAGTTGAATTTGTTTGTAAGTTGATTCAGTGCTATATTTTGTATTTTAATTTATGTTTAAGGCCTATATAAGTATATTGAAGGTTTATATGAGTGCATTTGTATGTTTAAGACTTGTATAAGTAACACACTGGTTTGTACTGAAAAAAACATTTAATAAAATGGAGAGAATATGTACAGTACTGTATAGAGAGAGAGAGAGAGAGAGAGAGATTTATGTATTAGAAACTGGCCGAAAGAAGCGATCTAACGACGATTGCACAGTTTTCTTCTTTTTTTCATCATAAATGATGCGGTAGCACTGTATGGCATCATTCAATTGATTTGCAAACTTTGTGCAACGTTCATTATTTGGGTCCTGCTGCTCAATCTTTCTGTTTATAAATGGTACTGACGGTCGAACGATTCAAGTTGTATGACCGTGCAACGCTCACCACTCTCACGCGCATCAAGCTTCGTTATTATTGCCACTTGTTTCAAATGAAATGGCTTACCTCTTCCTTGCAACTCCCTCACTAGAAGCATTTCGCTTTTCACCAACCATATTGAATAGTGGCTGCACAAGATATTTCATGATAAAAATGAAAAAGGTTCTTTGCGCACTGGCGATACGTCACGCACTTACGCAACAAAATCGAACTTGCGAACATTTTTCGACATAAACGCAATTTGTAGACATGTTCGTATGTACCGTTGTTCGGAAGTCGTATGTTCGTAAGTAGGGGAGCGTCTGTGTTTCAATTCGTATTGCTGCTAATGCAAGAGGATTGTTCACACTCCGTACGGACGGCAGTAATGACAACTCGGATAAGTTTTTTTCCCGTAGTGTTGCGACATTTCAGTGGAAACCAGAACATCTCAAAATCACTTATCTGTTCCAGTGGTTACATAAGTGTTTGCAAGTGGCTGTAACATTTTTAACACGTGCCGTGTTGCTGAAATATGATCTCAGTTGGGAAATTGTGTTGAACTAGGCAGTGATAATTCTCCAGTAATGTCAGGTGGGAAAGCTAGGATGTTTGGCCATATCAAGGAAGAGAACGACAGCATCTTCTTTGCGGGCTGTATTTGCTATTTGTTGCCTAGCTGCCAAAAATGCAACAAATGTCCTACCAGTTTACTTCGATGATGTGCTTGTGGATATGTTACCACCTTAAGAATAGTGCAAAAAGTCAGACGGAGTTAAAGATTGAAGTGGAGTTGTGTGGGGTACGCAAACTTGAAGGTCCTGAAATACGTTCCCACGAGGTGGCTTTCAATGAAGCAATGTATTGACCGTGTCCTTGTATTAATGAAGTCTTTAAAGGCATTTTTTTGAGAAGGAAAATAAATCTCTACATCACAACAGCAGACCAGCCAAAGCATACAAGTTTCTCTGTAGCCAGTCTGCTCTCTGCTACATGCTTTTTCTGAGCTATATACTGGACTTATTCACAACCTTAAACATGACACTACAGTCGGAAGCACCCCTAATCCACGAGCTCAGAAGAATGATGAAAGACTTCTACCTGAAAATGATGGTGAAGTTCATGAAAACGTTTGCTTGTGTGACAAAGACTTGTTGGAAGTGAAAGTGGATTATTGGAAGATTAGCATTCCATTTGAGAAAAATGATGAAGGACTTTGTATTGGTGAGAACCTTCGTCAGTACATGAAAGAGCAAGAAATGCCTGAAAAAAAGTGACTGCCATCTGCACGTGTGTGAAGGTGCAGTGAAATATGTAAAAGAAACATTTCAGATGAAGGACAAATTGCTCAAACATGCTGAGGTAGCTTTATCTCAGCATCTTCAAAAAAAGTTCCTTCACAAGTGTAAGTACTTCATTAACACATTCCCATGCATGAAGCCTGATTATGAGGTTGATTCCTTGGAAGAAGAATTCAGCTGCCTGCAAGTTGAGGAGCTAGGAGACATTACAGTGCAGGAGAGAGCAGATGTGCAATGGGGACTAGTCGGAGAAATAAAAGACAGCTCTGGAAACCCAAAATATGCTAACATAACAAATATTGCACTGTGCATACTTTTGATTCCCCACTGTGAGGAAGATCAGGACACTTCAGGATGTCAATGGAACCAAGCACACTTGATTGCCACAAATATTTTGACATGATTGCATTCACACAAATTTTATGTAATGTAGTTCTCAATAATCATGAATGTGTTGTTTGCAGGTTTTTTTAAAATACGTGATAAAATTATCCAAAAAACGACTTTAAAATTAACTTGTTCTCTTAAACGCCACTAGGAAAAAATCTCCCCAAATCTGAAAATTCTCTTTACCCATTCTGAAAGACGATTTTCGGCAGCTCTGTATCTTGCATTAAACGAGAAAAAAGGCGCGTTCCCGTGACTGCTCGCTCGGGGCACTGCCAGCTTACTTAGATCGGGGCACGGCCATCTTACCTAGATCGGGGCACGGCCATCTTACCTAGGGTGCTGCCGTCTAAACCCAGTTAAACGTGCTCTTACTGGCCAGACGTGAGTAGCCTTTATTTTGAAATGAAGAAAAAAATCCACTGATTTTTTTTTCGTTTTATTTCTTGTTGTAGTAATATTAACCATCGAAAGAATTACGATATTTTGACATTAGAAGCAGTATGGCTGCAACAACATCTTACACTCCTGGTAAGAAAATTTTAATTTCTGAATTAGAAAGCATCGGTTTCTCATCAAAATAGACTTTTTTTTTCAAATTGAATAATTTGATATTTTGCATTTACAAATACAGGCATATTAACTTCATTATGGTATTGACCCTAATAATGTGCTTTTGATTCATACAGTATCTCAGAAATACCACGTGTGAGGATTTTTCTTAAGAATATACCTTAAAAGTAACATTTGTACTCCCTATTAAAATCATGAATATGGAGGTGAAAATTGGGAGTCGGGGCGCGGCTTATACGCCAGAAATTGTAAAATTCAACAATTTTAAGGGTGCGGCTGATACGCGCGGGCGGCTTACATGTGAGTAAATGAACAGGAGGCTAAAGGCAATGTGTGCGTGCGGATCACAGTGTTCTGTCTTCTGAGGAATGATAAAGATTGTCTATACCAATTTTGAAATGAAATCATTTAAATATTCGATTCAGATTGTCCACCGCCTCTGGCCCGAAGTCAGCTGGGATAAGCTCCAGCACCACCCGTGACCATTGTGAGGAAAAAACGCTTCAGAAAATGGATGAATGAATAATTTGAATACTATAAAAAAATCTTATTGTGATAATGGATAGAATATTATATAATACGTATTATATATATTTTTTCAAGATGGCGCCGTCAGGTGGCAGCCGGTGGCAGTAGGTCTGTCCGCTCTTATTTGTTTTTTCGTGTTTTACAGCCTTTCTATCTTTTTTATTACATTTTAATATTTCTTAATACATTCTTTTTTACTTAACTTTGTACTTTATACTTTTTACTTAATTGTTTTTACAACTTTCTTTGTTCTATTAGCTTGGTTTCTGTCTGCTAGTTCCTTTTTGGAACCATTGAGGCATGCCTCCGCTGTCATACACATGGGATCAGCTGTGAACAACAGGCAGCAGAAAGAGCCACACCTATGAAAAACCGGAGCTGTACACAACTGCCGGGAGAAGAAGCAACGCTTCAGACCAATCATTCTATCTATTATTATGGGGAAAGTGAGATTGGATTGGATAACTTTATTCATCCCATATTCTGCAAATTTCATTGTCACAGCAGCAAGATATAAATACAACAATAAACTTCCTGGCCGCAGCAGGAAGAACAGACAAGAAATTGCAGACCAGCACAAAGAAACCAAGCCACGCGACGGGTGGGGCCGAATCACAAAGGCCGCAGAACAACAAAGAAAAGGTACAAAGTATATGGGGTCATTAAGAATCATTAAATCAAGTCATTAAGACAGAAAAGCAACAAAAACACAAAACGAGCAAGAGTGGACAGAGCTACCGCTACCGGCTGCCACTTGAGAGGCGCCATCTTGGTTGCAGTAGCAAAAACGGATACAGACTCAAGAAAAAGACGTTGTAGAGTTGGATAAAACTGGAACCACACACAGAAAGTCTTCCACAAGATGGGGAACTTCTGCAGACTGTGACCGAGGTTGAAAATATGCATAGTCACTCTTCCAAGCTTATCCGCACAGTCCCTCAGTATTCTGGAGCTGAAGAATCAACAGTAGCAGAGTAGAACCCCTCAACTCCATTTCCGGTCTGGTAAGCGCCGACAGCTCTTCCATCTTATCCCATAATGGAATGGTTGGTCTGAAGCGTCGCTTCTTCTCCTGGCACTTTTGTCCAGCTTCGGATTTCCAGCGGCATTGAGGTGTTGCTCCTTCTGCTGCGTATTAGTCACAGCTAGTCCCATGTGTATAACAGCGTAGGCATGGCTTAATGGTTCCAAAAACAAGTAGCAGAAAGAAGCCAGGCTAACAGAACAAAGAAAGTTGTTAAAACATTAAAGTAAAAAGTATAAATTACAATGTAAGGTAAAAAGGAATGTATTAAGAAATATTAAAATGTCATAAAAAAGATAGAAAGGCTGTAAAACACAAAAAACAAATAAGAGCGGACAGAGCTACTGCCACCGGCTGCCGCGTGACGGCGCCATCTTGGGAAAAAAAACAAAAAACAAATTTCCTCCCGGATAAGATGGAATAGCTGCCGGCGCTTTCCAGGCCGGAAATGGAGTATCTGAGGTGTTGTACTGTGTTGCTGTTTATTCTTCAGCTCCAGACTACTGATGGACTGTGCGGATAAGCTTAGAAGAGTGATTCTGCCTATTTTCAACTTCGGTCTCAGTCTGCAGAAGTTCCCCACCGTGTGGAAGACTTCCTGCGTGTGGTTCCAGTTTTATCTAACTCCACAACGTCTTTTTCTTGTGTCTGTATCCGTTTTTTCTACTACAACCAAGATGGCGCCGCTCAAGTGGCAGCCGGTAGCTGTAGCTCCGTCCGATCTTGCTCGTTTTGTTTTTGCTGCTTTTCTATCTTTTTTAATTGCATTTTAATATTTCTTAATGCTTCCCATATACTTTGCCTTTTACTTTGTGCTTTTTGCTTTGAAGTTTTGCGACCTTTGTGACTCGACCCCACCCAGTCGCGTGGCTTGGTCTGTGCTTGCTACTGCAACCAGGGAAATTTCCCGAATACGGGATGAAATAAAGTTCCAATCCAATTCCAATCCAATCCAACATTTCCAATTTCAGGAAAATGGAGTATACTCCAGAAGAGCTTCTCGGGATGATGCTCAACTATTCCCGTGGACTGGCGCAAGATTTTGCAGGTGAGTTTTACTTAGTAGAAAATTAATAATGTCAGTGTTATTATGAATGTCATTTCCTTCTTTTTCCACGACCTACAGAACAGCCAATCAAAGACGCAGTTATCACTGTTCCAGCCTTTTTTAATCAGGCAGAGCGGAGGGCAGTTCTCCAGGCTGCACAGATGGCAGGTCTTAATGTCCTTCAGCTCATCAATGACAACACAGCCGTGGCCTTGAATTATGGGGTATTTAGAAGGAAAGATATTGACAGCACAAGCAAGGTAAAATTCTTAGTCCTTAATTCTATGTACAGTGGTACCTCGACATACGATCTTAATCCGTTCCGGGACTGAGATCGTATGACGAGATTCTCGTAACTCGAGTGGACGTTTCCCATTGAAATGAATGGGAAACAAATTAATTCGTTCCAACCCACTGAAAAAACACCAATAACAGGATATTGGATTGGAAAAAATGTTTTATTTCTTCTAATTCGCCATCTATTAACAAAATAACACATGACTAGTGGTTTAATAGTAATAAAATGTGTTTAATCTAACTAAAATTGGGCAGATTTCGCCGACGGGAGACAGACGTTTGGGGGGGTGGGGTTCGTTTTTTTTCCACGACAACACACTCGTAAACGGAACAAACAAATTTAAATTAACTTGGATTAATATATCCAGACACTCAAACATATGTTTAATGTAACTTTACACAAAACTGAATTCTAATTTTGTTGTAATCTTTTGTTACCGTCGTTTTCCGGGTTGGCGGTTTGCCACGCCTCCACCCTCACGTTCGCTATCGATGGGCTGTTTGCTGTTGTACTACGTATTCCCTTCAAAATATTCCGAAAATGATTCACACAAATGTCCTCACAATAGGATAACCCACGACCACTTGCCAACGAGAAATAGTCTTGTAGTACATTTTAGCGATCGCTCCGCTGCTCATAAAGACCGGCTCGCGACTCCCTCGTCGTAATGGCTCTGGTTGCAACCGCTTTGAACGGCGCCTATGAGAGAGAGTTGCGACCAGAAATATTACAAAGAGGAATTGCGAGCCAGTGCCGCTGATGTTCTTAGGAGCAGCGAACGAGAAGTAATATAATACTCCTCGTATTAGATAATAAAAATAACAGGAAATGCAACAGCTCATCTTACCCACATTGATTGTGGGTAATGAAGTTTCATTCTGAGAAAGAGTGCCATTGGCTATCGGCGTTGTGTGCACGAGTATACTTCATTACCCAGAAAGCCCTCTTTTTGCCCGCGCATGCGCGTTGTGCGTTTCCTGGTCGGAACTCGTCTGAATTAATCATTCAGTGCTCGTAGATATTGTTATACACGAAAGATATGCAAAAAAGGCTTGGTCGCATCACGAAATTTTGATCGCATGACGGGCGAATTATTCGATCGAAATTTCCGTCGTAAGACGAGAATATTGCGTGACGAGCGGTCGTATGACGAGGTACCACTGTACAAGAATTGAAAATATCATTAGGCTGACCAAATCCCATTATTACCTCAGGGCTCAGGGGGTTTCCTAACTGAATCTGATAGCTTGGACTTCACCAAGGCACAACCCAAATTTTGGGGGGGGGAAATAATAATATATTTGCATTTGATATTTCTCTTTGTTTTTTGATTGAAGCAACTTTAAAAAATAAAAAATAATGACACAAATGTCCTACCCATAAAATGACGCAAACATAAAACAATCTAATAAAACCTTCAATTAAAAATTAAGTGTTCAAATGCGCTTTAAGTCTCAAAAATGATTGAAAGATGTTTTTTTTCATTTGAAGTGTCTTTTTTTAATTTTAAATGTTGTGTTTTTGTTTGAGGGAACTTTTTTTTAATTGAATTATAAAAACAAAAATGTCATACCCAAAATATGACCCAAACACAAAACATTTCTTCAATCAAAAAAGTTGTTTCCAACCAAAAATTTACTTTGATCAAAAAAGTAATTTCCAAACCGATACCTTACTACATGTTTTCACGCCTACACAAAAATACAAGTACACATGTACATCTATCAAGAAGTGTATTTATTAAACATTACACTTAAAGGAATACAAGCATAAGAGCCCGGCGTTGCCGGGCCTTCTACTTGGCTCGAATGGCGGCAGCTTTCCTTGTTCGACGTCCGAGCTGGGTCTTCCTGTGAGCCATTTCCGGTGGATGTAAAGGTGGAGGGGGAGCGCAGTGCATTAGTTTTATTTTATTTTTTAAATTTTATTTATCAATTTTATTTGGTGTTAAGAGGCCGCTGATCTTGCAAACTCAAATTTATATATAAATTTAGAAGACAGTTTTTGCGCTATGAAAAATTTCTTTTGAAAAATGGGTTAGATCACGTGTCAAACCGATTCCGCCGAGGGCCGCAGTGGGTCTGGTCTTTGTTCCAACCGATCCAGTGCCGACATTTTAACCAATCAGGTGTCTTCTAAAATAAGTAGCACCTGACTTTAATTAACTGATTAGACTTGCAAACGGTATCCTCTTGTTGAGTTGGAATGAAAACCTGGGTTAGATGAAAAAGGATTAGAAGACAGTTGTTACGCTATAAAAAATTCTCTTTTGAAAAATGGGTTAGATCAGGGGTCTCGAACTCAATTTACCTGGGGGCCGCTAGAGGCCGAGTCTGGGTGAGACTGGGCCGCATCAGGATTTCCACAAGAAAAGCACTGATAAATACAAATACTAGTATTTGTATTTAATCATTAAACTAACAAATACTAGTACGACCTGTCCGTCTGTCAAACGTCCGTCGGCGAAACGTCTTTAGGCGAATCATCCGGTCACGACATCATCATTGCTCGCTATGGGCACACCAGTATCACACCTGCCACAAGCAGGTGCATGTCAATGTTCCCTCTAATTTTTCATGTAAAACATGCTGTAAAACACGAAAAACATGAGTGGACAGAGCTACTGCCACTGGCTGCCACTTAAACGGCGCCATCATGGGGAAAGGGGTAATAAAAAATAAAAAATAAAAAAAAAAAATTGAAAAAAAAAAAAATCGATTTTTTTTTTTTTACTGCGCGCCATATGATTGCTACTGCGCAGAGAAGACGAGAGTAGTACGCAATTGCGCACGCGCGCAGCTTAGAGGGAACATTGCTCCGAACACAAGTGTCATTCATATCAATTTTGCGGGCCGCACGAACATTAATCTTTCATATTAAGACGGGCGCCGCAAATTATCGTCCCGAGGGCCGCAGTTGGCCCGCGGGCCGCAAGTTTGAGACCCCTGGGTTAGATGATAAAGAAAAATGTGCGTTACATGCATAGCACAGCAAACAGAGGTGTTCACCTCAACAACAAACTAGATTGGTCCACAAACATAGATGCCCTGTACAAAAGGGGCCAGAGCCGCCTCTACCTACTGAGGAGTCTACGTTCCTTTGGAGTGTGCAGGACACTGCTGAGGTCTTTCTACGACACTGTGGTGGCATCTACAGTGTTTTATGCAGTGCTCTGTTGGGGATGCGGGAGCACGGAGAGGGACAGGAACAGGCGGAATAAGCTGGTCAGGAGGGCCAGCTCTGTTCTGGGCTGTCCTCTGGACTCTGTGGAGGAAGTGGGAGAGCGGAGAATGCTGACCAGGATGATGTCCATCATGGACAGCACCTCCCACCCCCTGCATGAGTCTGTGGAGTCCCTCCGAAGCTCCTTTAGCAATAGACTGCGGCACCCTCATTGCAGGAAGGAGCGCTTCCGCAGATCCTTCCTCCCATCAGCTGTCAGGCTCTTTAACAAAAAAATGGCTGAGTGTTGAGACCTACCGTATGCATGCATTTATACTTATGTGTATGTATGTATATATGTGCTAAGCAACACGCTTATTTATTTATATATTTATTCATGTGTTTATTAACTTACTTTTACCTATCTATTTATGTCTAAAATGCCTTTCCTATTCCTGCATCCTCACCCTCTTGCTACTGTGACAACAAAATTTTCCGAATACGGGATGAATAAAGTTATCCAATCCAATCCAAACGTGTATACGATTATGTACAGTTATCTTGAGCTGGGAAAGACTGGCATCGCGTGTCCAAGCATGATTACTACCTCGGACCATTTTTCAAAAAATCAGATTTTTTTTCGATTATTGATTTTTGATACTCAGAATACAGAAGAATACTAATCCAAAGCTAAGAACACTCACTGATGTTTAAAGTACAACCGTGTACATTTGTATGAAAATCAGTCTACCTGTTACAGAGAACGGAGGGTACGAACAAACCTACACGCACATAGACACAGACAGATACACACACAAACTTACATTTATATAAGTGTAGACAAAAAGACTAATGTATTAATATCTAAATATAATCGATAAATAAAAATAATGATCAATGCTAGCCCTACAGGTCAAGTGGACGGGACATGCAACCCCCTTGGCAGCCAATGAATTAATTGTATGTGCTATGCTGAAGTTGCTTTTTGATGGGCATCTTTCATCTTAAGACGCATCATCTCTGTTGATTGATGGCAGGATGCATGAAATGATTGTTGGCCTTGTTTATTGCACTCTACATTTGTTAGTGATTATTGTTACACCCATTTTTGTTTAATGGACATTAATTTTGGTTTTGTTGCTTTAAAGGTGAAAAGTTCCATCTCGATTATAAACCGTCTAATCCTATTTCTTTTCAGAATGTGATGTTTTATGACATGGGCTCAGGCAGCACAACAGCTACCATTGTCACGTATCAGACTGTGAAAACAAAAGAATCTGGAACCCAACCCCAGTTGCAGATTAGAGGTGTCGGGTGAGTTCGCAAAAAGTTTGCTTGTGGCTGATCATCCTAGGCCTTGTGCTTTGACTGAAAAATAAAGCAGAGGATAGTAACCTTTTTGGCCCTCGGGCCTCACTATTACGATAGAGTTGCTTACTGCCCATTAAGATACTGGTAATACGTTATCATCACCTGAACTGATCATGCAAATATACATATTTATAACCATATAGTCATACCTTGAGATTCGATCTTAATGCGTTCCGGGAGCGAGCTCGTATGTCGATTTACTACTATCTCAAGTCAACGTTTCCCATAGAAATTAACTGAATGCAAATTAATTTGTTCCCACCCTCTGAAAAAAAACACACCAAAAAAACAGGGTATTACAATGGAAAAACATTTTTATTGGTTGTAATTCACCATCTACTAAAAGAGTAACAAATAACTAGTGCTGATGATGTTTAATAATAAAAAGAGGCATTATTCAATACAACGGGGAGTTTGCAGATGGAGAGAGAGAGAGCGAGACTTGACGGATGCGCTCGTAACGTAACATAAACTTTAAATTTAACTTAATTGAACTTAGATTCCTATACGCACACTAAAGTTTTAATCTTACGTTACACTAAATTTAAACCTTCTTTTGCATTAACCAAGGCAAAGAGGTTAATGTATTCCATCACGGTTTTCGGAGCGAACATCCTGCTTCTCCATATGTATTGTTAAGCCAGCTCAGTCACGCATACACTACTCATGTTTATCGTTTATTTTGTCCTTCATATCGATTGTCATCATACGCCTTATCTTCGCACTACCCATTGCACCGGCTTGCTTTGGATCAAATGTGTTTCCCTTGTGTCTGTATATGTGTGTGTGTGTGTGTGTGTGTGTGTGTGTGTGTGTATATATATATATGTATAAATGTGTCTGTGTGTATATGTATGTGTATATTTTTGCATCATAGGCGCCGTTCAAGCGGCAGCCAGTTGCAGTAACTCCCTAGGTCCTCACTCGTATTCTGTTTTTACAGCTTTTTCACAGCTTTTTTATCCTTTATTTTTATGTTTTATTGTCTCTTAAGATTTTACTTGTTACTTTACTTTATATTTTATACTCCATACTTTAATGTTTTACAACTTTACTTTCAAGACTCTACTTCAAGACTCAAGTTGTGCGAGAGGCAGTCTTTGATCTATTAGTTTAGTTTATCTTTGCAAATTCTGGACATTACATTTTTGACCCATTCAGCCATGCCTCCGCTGTTTTACACAAAGGATCAGCTGTTAGCGTTACACAACACCTGGATGCCCCTGGACCTCCCCGCAGAGTTAAAAAGGAATAGAAGAGGATGAAGAGCTAGACGAAAATGTCAAGAGAGAAAGTGACTGTTACGACTCCCCCCGGTGGTAAGATGTACCAGGGAGTCGCAACTACCACAGCAGAAAAACGCGGCCAATGAGGAGACAGACACACAAGGCAGTTAACATTACATGATAATTTATTAACACCAAAGTCAACAGCAAACCCGGACTATGGGACAACATCGGGGAAGCAAAAGATACTAAAGTGGCACCCTTAAATCAAAAAGGTAAAAAATACCCCCCCAGACAGGTGTTCAAATGAACACCCCAAAATTCAGGAAATCAGGTCTAAGGGTGCCACTGGGAGAACTGATGGAATAAAAGTCTAGACACAGAAATAAACTACATGTATAAGTGCAAACAACTATATGTTTACCCCGGGGTGTCTAAACTCATCTAAAGTCCCCCTATGCAGCCCTAAATAATTGACTTTATCAAAACATAAATACCCAATATAACAATGAATATAGTACTCAAATAAGGTGAAGCTGGGGCAAACAAAACTTACTTAACGTTAGACAATGGTGTCTTCTAAAGCAAGTAAGGACTCCACTGCCTTAGCACCTGCATGCCAGACAGTAGAGCCCAGAACTGCAAAATAGAAGGGTTTAAGTAAGGGCAAGATGTGGACCGTGATTGAAGGAGGGATGAGTGGGAAGTCGTCACAGCTGTGTTGGCCTGGGCAGGGCTGAAATGAAAGTGTTAATTGACCACCAAATTGGCAGCACCATGAACAACATAATGTATACCCAGGCTGACAGCCGTAACAGTGACGCTTCAGACCCACCATTCCGTGGAAGAGCTAACGGCGCTTACCAAACTACAACGACAATATCAGAACATTTGTATTATGTGCTTCACGGAGACCTGGCTGAATGAAATAACACCAGACTCGTCTCCTTGGATGGTTTTCAGTAGGTGAGGGCGGACAGAAATGCTGAGGAGAGCGGTAGGAAGAAAGGTGGGGGACTAGCTGTTTATATTAATAGCAGATGGTGTAGACCCGGGCATATTACGGTGAAGGAGCAACTTTGCACTCGAGATATCGAGCTAGTAGGTGTTAGCATCAGGCCATTTTACATCCCCGGGAGTTCTCGCACGTTATCGTGATAACTGCGTATATACCTCATTCCGCCGATACGGCAGTCGCTCGCGAGCTGCTTCACGCTACTGTGTCGTGGCTGCAGACGTCACACCCCCAGTCTCCTTCTTTTCTCCAGGGATTTTAACCATGCTTCCTTGGCTTCTACTCTCCCCACCTTCACTCAGTATGTGAAGTGCCACACCTGGGAACAAAAACTCTGGACCTGCTGTATGCCAACAAAAAGGATGCATACAGCTCAATCCCCCTGACCCCACTAGGCCGCTCAGACCACAACCTGGTCCATCTGATCCCCACCTACATCCCTATGGTGAGGAGAAAAAAACCTACCACGAGGATCATAGAAAGATGGACCGAGGAGACAAGCATGGTACTGAGGGATTGTTTTGAGACCACTGACTGGGAGGTGCTGTGCAATTTACATGGGAAAGACATTGACAGCTTGACCCACTGCATCAGAGATTATATCAACTTCTGTGTTGAGAACACTGTACCCTAAAGAAGGTCCGTTGTTTCTCCAACAATAAGCCATGGGTCACCCAGGATCTAGGGGCCCTCCTGAACAAGAAAAAGAGGGCTTTTAGGTCTAGGGAGAAAGGTCGTCTGAAAATGAACCAGAAGGAGTTGAAGAGAGAGATAAGGAAGGGAAGGGCCATCTACAAGAGGAAGCTAGAAAACCAACTCCAGAGAGGCAACGCCAAAGAGGTCTGGAGGGGCTTGAGGACCATTTCGGGCCATGGAGGCAACAGTGAGAGAGATCCAGAGTCCGGAGACAGGGAGTGGGCCAATGAACTGAATCAGTTCTTTAACAGATTCAGTTCTGACCCCATTCCCCTGACCTCCCAGACCAGAAGCAACTCCCCCCGCTTTTTCTCCTCTTCCTCCCCCTCTTCCACCGGTCTCTGCATTACTGTCAATCAGGTGATAAAACCGCTTAAGAAGATTGAGGCAAGGAATGCTACCGGTCCAGAAGGCCTCAGCTCCAGACTACTGAGAGACTGCGGATCAGCTTGGCAAAGTGATTCTGCATATTTTCCACCTCAGCCTCAGTCTGCAGAAGGTCCCCAACTTGTGGAAAACTTCCTGTGTGGTCCCAGTTCCAAAGACTGCAAATCCCAGGGAGCCGAACCACTTCAGGCCGGTAGCATTAACCGCTCACCTGATCAAGACAATGGAGAGAATCATCCTCAATCACCTCAGCCCCCTGATGAATTCAGAGCTGGACCCGCTGCAGTTTGCCTATCGTCCAGGCATTGGTGTGGAAGATGCTACCACCTACCTGATGCACAAGTCTCTTTCACACCTGGAGAACACGGAAAGCACAGTGAGAATGATGTTTTTTGACGTCTCCAGTGCGTTCAACACCATTCACCCAGTCCTACTGAGAGGGAAACTGGAAGACGCTGGAGTAAGGAACCACCTAGCCGCATGGATAATCAACTTCCTCACTGACAGACCACAATATGTGAGACTTCAGGACTGTACGTCTGATGTGGTAGCTTGCAGCACGGGGGCCCCACAAGGCACGGTGCTGTCCCCACTCCTCTTCTCCCTCTACACATCAGACTTCAAACATAATACAGACACCCGCCACCTCCAGAAGTTCTCTGACGACACTGCTATTGTTGGACGAGCGATGGACGGGAACGACCTAGAGTACAGGGGAGTCATCACAGCCTTTGTTGACTGGTGTAGGCAAAACCACCTCTACATCAACACCAGTAAGACAAAGGAAAGGGTAATCGATTTTCGGAGGAATCCTCAACAGAGCACTCAGGTGAACATCCAGGGTACAGACATTGAAATCGTGGAGAATTTTAAGTACCTGGGTGTTCACCTCAACAACAAACTCGACTGGTCCACAAACATAGATGCCCTGTATAAAAGGGGCCAGAGCCGCCTCTACCTAATGAGGACACTACGGTCCTTTGGAGTGTGCAGGACACTGCTGAGAACCTTTTATGACATTGGTGGCATCTACAGTGTTTTATGCAGTGCTATGTTGGGGATGCGGGAGCACGGAGAGGGACAGGAACAGGCTGAATAAGCTGGTCAGGAGGGCCAGCTCTGTTCTGGGCTGTCCTTTGGACTCTGTGGAGGAAGTGGGAGAGCGGAGGATGCTGACCAGGATGATGTCCATCATGGAAAGCACCTCCCACCCCCTGCATGAGTCTGTGGAGTCCCTCCGAAGCTCTTTCAGCAATAGACTGCTGCACCCTCATTGCAGGAAGGAGCGCTTCCGCAGATCCTTCCTCCCATCAGCTGTCAGGCTCTTTAACAAAATGTGTGTGTGTATGTACAGACGCTCCCCTACTTACGAATATACGACTTACGAACAACGGTACATACGCACATGTCTGCAAATTGCGTTTATGTCGAAAAATGTTCGTATGTTCGATTTTGTATTTTCCGAGTAGTGCTTGTTTCTGCCGCTAATACCGCCTGGCGCTGTGAGGGCTCAGCTCACGCAGCATCTACCTTCTTCTGCACACTTTGTTGCAATGCGGAAGTGCGTGAACGTATCTCCAGTGCGCAAAGAACCTTTTTCATTTGTATCATTAAATATCTTGTGCATCCATTATTGAATATGGTTGGTAAAAAGCGAAAGGCTTCTATTGAGGGAGTTGCAAGGAAGAGGCAAGCCATTTCATTTGAAACGAGTGGCAATAATAACGAAGCTTGATGCGCGTGAGAGTGGTGAGCTTTTCACATATACAACTTGAATCATTCGACCGTCAGTACCATTTATAAACAGAAAGATCAAGCAGCAGGACCCAAATATTGAACGTTGCACAAAGTTTGCAAATCAATTGAATGATGCCATACAGTGCTACCGCATCATTTATGATGAAAAAAAGAAGAAAACTGTGCAATCGTCGTTAGATCCCTTCTTTCGGCCAGTTTCTAATACATAAATCTCTCTCTTTCTCTCTCTATACAGTACTGTACATATTCTCTCCATTTTATTAAATGTTTTTTTCAGTACAAACCAATGCGTGTTACTTATACAAGCCTTAAACATACAAATGCACTTGTATAAACCTTCAATATACTTATATAGGCCTTAAACATAAATTATAATACAAAATATAGCATTGAATCAACTTACAAACAAATTCAACTTATGAACAATCGCTCGGAACCTAACTTGTTCGTAAGTAGGGGAGCGTCTATATAAATGTGTGTGTGTGTGTATGTGTGTGTATATGCGTGTGTATGTGTGTATATGCGTGTGTGTGTACAGACGCTCCCCTACTTACGAACATTCGAGTTACGAACAACGGTACATACGAACATATCTGCAAATTGCGTTTATGTCGAAAAATGTTCGTAAGTTCGATTTTGTATTGCACACCTTTTTCCAAGTAGTGCTTTCCGCCGCTAATACCGACGCCTGGTGCTGTGATAGCTCAGGTCACCTAGCATCCACCTTCCTCTGCCCAGTTCGTTGCAATGTGGAAGTGCGTGAACGTATCTCCTGTGCGCAAAGAACCTTTTTCATTTGTATCATTAAATATCTCGAGCATCCATTATTGAATATGGTTGGTGAAAAGCAAAAGGCTTCTATTGAGGGAGGTGCAAGGAAGAGGCAAGCCATTTCATTTGAAATGAGTGGCAATAATAACAAAGCTTGATGCGCGTCAGAAAGTGGTGAGCGTTGCACGTGAATACAACTTGAATCGTTCGACCGTCAGTACCATTTATAAACATAAAGATCGAGCAGCAGGACCCAAATATTGAACGTTGCACAAAGTTTGCAAATCAATTGAATGATGCCATACAGTGCTACCGCATCATTTATGATGAAAAAAAGAAAACTGCAATCGTCATTAGATAGCTTCTTTCGGCCAGTTTCTAGTAAATCTCTCTCTCTCTAATGTATGTATACAGTACTGTATGTATTCTCTCCATTTTATTAAATGTTTTTTTCAGTACAAACCAGTGTGTTACTTATACAAGCCTTAAACATACAAATGCACGTATATAAACCTTCAATATACTTATATAGGCCTTAAACATACATTATAATACAAAATATAGCACTGAGCAACTTACGAACAAATTCAACTTATGAACAATCGCTCGGAACCTAACTCGTTCGTAAGTAGGGGAGCGTCTCTATGTCTGTCTGTATATATATATGTGTCTGTATGTGTATGTAAATGTGTTTATGTCTTTGTATGTGTGTATTGTAACTATTCCTAACAAACCCAGGCTCATAGCCAAATCCATCCAAATAATATTGGCCGCCGTAAAAGGTAATAAATAAACTACCACATGTCTACCAGCAATCATCTACTCTACACAAGTCCTTTAAAGCTAACGTACATTTTGAAGGAACTCCAACGTAATTTATGTTCCATTTGTTATAACAATGTGATTTATCTATCCACCCACCCACTTTCACATTTTCATGTTCTCCAGGTTTGATCGTGGGTTAGGTGGATTTGAGATGGATTTGCGTCTACGCGATTATTTGGCCAGACTTTTCAACAACCAGAACAAGTCCGTGAAAAATGTGAGTGAGAACCACCGTGCCATGGCCAAACTACTAAAGGAAGCCCAGAGGCTAAAGACAGTGCTTAGTGCAAATGTGGAATTCATGGCCCAGGTGAGTCCAGTGACTTGAGCTTAAATTTAATCAAATACATGATAATTACACATGCACGTAAAACTTTGCAAAAATGACAATTTATCATTGTATTTGGTGATTATCATTGACAAACAAAGAATCAAAATGAAACATGTTATCCCAAGAATACACATTTCATAATACTATGGGACAGACTGTTAACCACAGTATCCCCCAATTAAAATTTATGGTCATTTTGTACTGGAGTATTGGACTCTTAGGTGCACCTGGACATTCCCACCACATTTTTAAAGAAAACAGTTTTCCCATATTAGCCACACCTGGAATTTAGTATTATAAAGAGGTTTGGGCACTCTTTACAATTTCTATTATTTTCAATTTTAAATCTTTGATTGTTTGGATTTGCAACTCCATTTTGATATATCAAAAACAGATTTGCTTTCGTAATAGGATAGACACCATTCAATTTTTTTTTTTTACAAGGAGGACACAAGTATTGTTTTGTAAAAACCCTTTTTCCCAAAGACTGATGATTGAAGTAGTCTTACGTGGGAGGCAAATCATTGTTTGGGTGTTCATTCTCCTAGTGATTTATTTTTAATTCATTAGAAAGTTTTTCCCTCATTTTAATTCATTAGAAAGTTTTTCCCTCACCTGTCTCCTCAAATGTTTCAACTGAGCTAATCTTCTTACAGTGCGAAAGGTGGAGCCACATCCCCCCTCTCGGCTATTTTCATGTCTGCTGCTTGGTCAGCAACACTTGGCATGGACCTTCCCACATTTGGTCGTGCTAGTGCTTCTTCTTTATCCACACAGTCTCCTGGCACCATTGCTGGTCGATTTCCTATTGGGAAGCACAAACTCTTCCTGCTAACCTAAAATTTATGCATTTGTTCAAATATTTCCCCAATACAGTGGTACTTTAAGATACGACCTTAAAGAGTTCCGGGACTGAGCTCGTATGTCGATTTACTCGTATCACAAATCAATGTTTCCCATAGAAATGAGCGAAATACAAATCATTTTGTTCCCGCCCTCTGAAAAAAACACCAAAAAACAAGATATTTCAACGGAAAAACAGTTTTATTGGTTGGAATTCAACATCTACTAATAGAGTAACAAAAAACTAGTTATGATTTTTAATAGTAAAATGAGGCATTATTTTATACAACGGGGAGTTTGTCGATGGGGGAGAGAGAGAAAGAGAGAGAGACTTGACGGATGTTAGAGTACTATGCACACACACAAAAAGTTTTAATCTTACGTTACACTAAATTTAAACCTTCTTGTGCAATAACCAAAGTAAAGAGGTGAATGTATTCCACCGTGGCTTTCGAGAGAGATTCACTAGACAGATACGCTCGTAATGTAACAAACTTTAAACTTAACTTAAATGAACTTAGATTCCTATACACACACTTAAAAAAAGTTGTAATCTTACGTTACACTAAATTTAAACCTTCTTGTGCAATAACCAAGGCAAAGTGGTTAATGTATTCCACCGTGGCTTTCGGCGAACTTCCTGCTTCTCCATATGTATTTGCGAGCCAGCTGAGTCACGCGTACACTAATGTTTTTAAATTATTTTGTGCTTAATATCGATTCTCATCATATGCCTTTTCTTCGCACTACCGTTCATTGCACCGGCTTGCTTTGGATCCATTGTGTTTCACTTAATTCTGCACTGACTAACGCAACAACAACAAAAACTTAGGGGGTCTCGGGTGGACTTTCCACGACAACGCACTCTGAACGAAACAAACAAATTTAAATTAACTTGGATTAATATATACAGACACACTCAAACATACGTTTAATGTAACTTTACACAAAACTGAATTCTATTTTTTTTTTACCTTCGTTCTGGCCTGGTTAGCTGTTTGCCACGCCTCCACCCTCACGTTCGCTATCGATGGGCTGTTTGCTGTTGTATTCCCTTCAAAATATTCCGAAAATGATGCACACAAATGTCCTCACAATAGGATAACGCACGACCACTTGCCAACGAGAAGTAGTCTTGAATAAGCGATCGCGGGAGCTAACAAGCTAAGGAAGGAAAAGCAGGAAATGCAACAGCTGCCTACCTACGTATTGATTGTGGGTAATGAAGTTTTATTCTGAGAAAGGGTGCCATTGGCTATCGGTGTTGTGTGCACGAGTATACTTCATTACCCAGAAAGCCCTCTTTTTGCCCGCGCATGCGCGTTGTGTGTTTTCTGGTCCATGTGTAGGCGAAAGAAACCGTTCAGTGCTCGTAGATATCTGTTCTACACGAAAGAGATGCGGCAAGACAGTGCCATGCCCACCTGGCTTGGTCGCATCTCGAAATTTTGATCGTATCTAGGGCGAATTATTCCATCGAAATTTTCATCGTATCTCGATCATGTCGTAGGTAGAGCTGATCGTAGGTCGATGTACCACTGTAATTGGAAAAACAAAATTTATTTTATGAAAATTTTAAAACCAGGATTTTTACTGGTGCACTTTTGGCGACACCAGCACTAACAATGCCAGCTAAAACCTTGGTGTTTCATTTCCCATATCATTATTAACTACTCTTCATTAGCATCACGCCATTTGTTCCTTGGTGTAAGCCCTTTAGTAAAATATTTTGAGCTAAACAACAGACTACGCTGGTCCACTTCAATTTGCTCAATCCACTGGGGCACTGCTTGGTCAATCAGAAAAAAATATTTACTTATATCGGCAGTGCTCCTGTTAGAGCAATTTCCTACAAGTATATTAAACATTTTTTTCTTGAAAAAACGATTAAATTTCTCTTAATTAAAACACCACAATAAAAAAAATAGATGAGGGGGCACTGTTGGAAAAGCTACATCACCTCTGGTAACAAATTTAGCTTTCCGTATATTAAAACTTTTATGCTTTTTTGGATTGTTTAACAAAGGAAAGGACTGAGGGTAGTGAGTCTGAAGTCAGAAGTTCAATCTTTAAGCCATTAAAAGCTGAAATCATAAAGTTGGGACAAGCAACAATGTTGACTTTAAAAATCATAGCTCCAAGTATAATGCACATGTAGTTACTAGTAACACCAATAGATGTCGGATATTGGCAACTTTAAAGGTAATTTTTAGATTTTTGTTGTTTTCAGAACATTTGTACAAAATGGGAAAACTTATTTTTCTCAAGTAAGGAAAGATACACAGGCTGTCCTCAAATCAGGACAGTGGGTTAAAATTGGTTAAATTTGTGGTGTTTTCATTCAAACTGAAAGCCTATGGCCTATGGCTTGAGAGATGAGGAGACTATCACAAGTATATAGCATGTTCTAAACTTTTGAAATCACCAAAACATTTATTTAAAAATGGTTTGGGCAAGGCACCTCAATTTGGCATTTGGGAAAACTATTTGCTCCCGATATTAATGATTGTTCACTTACCCATCATTGGTCATAAAATGTCTTAATTTTTCTTTCAGGTTGAAGGTTTAATAGATGAAATCGACTTCAAGGCTAAGGTCTCTAGAACTGAATTTGAAGACCTTTGTGCTGATCTATTCGAAAGAGTACCTCAACCAATCCAAGAAGCCCTTGCTGCTGCAGAAATGAATCTGGTCTCTATTCACTAACACTATGTATACTTTAGACCATAATTCCACAAAACTATTGATGTAGAACTCTTGCCAATAAACTTTTTAAACGTGTTGCTTTTGAAGTTGTTAAATATTGATACATTGGTACCTCAACTTACAAAGTTAATTTCTTCCAGAAATGTTTTTGTAACTTGGATTTTTCGTAAGTAGAGATGCATTTTACATGTAATTTCTCAAATTCATTCCATGGTCCTCAATATACTACCAACTAAATCCTTTAAAATAGATAAAAGTACCAATTTTGTATGAAAGCTGTGAGAAACCCATGAAGATAAAAGTTATTAAGCCATTTTCAATTGTTGTTGTATGGCATAGTTGAGAGAGGAGGCAAACTTTTAGCAACTGAAAAAACACACGCATGTAAAGACACAACAATGTGAATATATGAATTCAACTAACTTAACTTTCATGGGGCCCAACGTGAAAAAAAGTTTGCTCTAAGCACACTCAAATGGTTAAAGGCAAACAAAAAGCATCATGGAGACGCAGGTCCTTCCTAGCCAATGGGAGGGTTATAGCCCTTAGTTGGGCAACGCTATCATGCCTTAAAATAAAATGAATATTTAGGTGTTTTGGGATGTTTTTTCCCAGTTTTTGTGTTTCGTAAGTTGAATTTCTTTGGCATCTTGGAACACAATTTTCCCATTCAGTCTTTTCATAACCTCAGTACTTCGTAAGTAGAGACAATTGAAAGTGGAGGTACCACTGTATTAACTAAAAGCTGTATTGTAAACTGAGCTCATATTTCTAACAACAGGATGAAATTGAACAGGTGATATTAGTAGGTGGCTCCACCCGTGTCCCAAAGGTTCAGGAAGTGCTGCTCAAAGCTGTGGGAAAGTAAGTTTCATCTTGGAACTAAAACTCATATCTAATTGGCATTTTGACATTATAATTGCATTTAGTTACCATATTTACTCGCATATAAGCCGTGTTTGAAAAAAATGATGACTGAATCGAGGGTACGGCTTATATGCGCATAAAAAGACGATATGCACGAAGGTAACAACGACGAAACGCCATGATGCCGTAATGCAAGACAATGCAGCCGAAACGGTCATTTGCTGTATTTACTTGCATATAAGCCATTTTGTCGGACAAAAAAAGGATGACTGAATCGCGGGTGAGGCTTATATGCACAGCACGTGATGTCACAAATTCGGCTGATACTTTCATTTATTTCAAAATAGAGAAAAGATAAACTGATAAAACGCTAAACAAAATTTATTTTGACGTCTATGAATGAAATTCAAGAAAAAAAACGTCTCTTGCATAAAACGTGAAAAATCAAATCAATCAAATCAAAAGCCTTTATTGTCATACACAGCTGCATATAATGAAATTGGTGGTGCTACTCCCAAGCTTTTCAAAGTGTGTTTTCCCAGTAAAAAAACAAATAGTAGTATAAAAGCATGAAAAGTCACATCCCGGCTAGGTGAATTCTAAAATATTGCAATGAATTCTAAAATATTGCACAGATTCTGAAATATTGCACAGACTCTAAAATATTGCACAGATTTCTAAGATATTGCACATTGTTATTGCACACCCAGAAGTTATTAAACAGAAGGGATTGTGTGTCGTGCTAGCTCAAGTTCAGAGTCCTGATGGCTGTGGGAAAAAAACTGTCCTTAAGTCTATTTGTCCGTACTTTGTGAGACCTTTAGCGTCTGCCAGAGGGCAGCAGCTGGAACAGGTTGTGACCAGGGTGGTATTGGTCCCTGACAATGTTCCTGGCTCTGTTGAGGTAGCGAGGGCTGGCAATGTCATCCAGTGAGGGCAGAGAGCAGCCGATGATCTTCTGGGCAGTGTTGATCACTCTCTGCATGGCCTTTCTGTCTGCTGCCGTGCTTCCAGCGTACCACACAGTAATGTAGTATAAAAGGATGCTCTCCACAGTGGCTCTATAGAAGGTTACCAGAAGCTTAGTGTCCAAGTTGTTCCTCCTTAGTACCCTCAGGAAATGGAGTGGCTTCTGGGCCTTCTTCACCACTGCCGTGGCGTTGGTAGACCAGGAGAGCTTGTCCGTGACGTGGACCCCCATGAATTTGAAGGAGTGGACCCTACGCATACACCATTTATGAGGAGTGGGGCCAGATCTGTGCTGCGTTCTTCTTCTTCTTTTTCACCTCAGGCGCCTGAGGATTACCCTCAGCAGCGCTAGAGCTGCCACTGGAACATGGATAAGTTCATCCAGGGAGTTGCCCAAGCCGCGATGGTAGCGTTCGGTCATCAAGACCGGACAGCGGAGCCATAAGTGTTCAGACGACTCTGTTTCCTCGTCGCACAGGCGGCAGCGATCCGAGTCGTATTTCCCCACAAGGTGGAGCCAACGGCGGAGCAGGGGGTGGTGTCCACTGCGGAAACGAATCAGGTCTGTGCGGTCTCCTTTTGATAGGGCAAGTTCTTCCTCTGTGACTTTCGTAGTGTAGGTCTGCAAAAGGCGGGGGTGGGAGAGGGGGGGAGCGATCTTCATGTTGAATGATGGCACGTCTTGTGGCCGCGTCCGGGGGGGTATGGGTTTGGTCATCTAACGAGCCAAGTTTAGCTAGGGCATCAGCCAGGTCGTTTCCGCATATGTTGCAGTGGCCCGGGATCCACAGTAGCTGTAGTCGCTTAGGCGGAGGGAAAAGGGCGATGTCACCCTGAAGTCTCCGAATGGCGGGGTCTTGCGTATGGGGGTTTCCCATAGCTTGGACCAGCGATTTGCAGTCACTGAGGATAATTGATGTCTGCCAGTCTGCTGTTTCCCTCAGCCAGGAGACTGCCTCGGTCAGTGCCACTTTTTCAGAGTGGTAGGAGCTGCTGCGGGTGCCAGTGGCACCATGCCATTCCATTGGTGGATGATTGCAGTCTCCTTAATGACGACAAAACCTGCACCACCGTCTGCAGTGCCTTTGGTGGATCCATCTGTGAAGATCTGTAGGTCCGGTTTACCCATGCTTCTTATGAGCTCTTCGGCCTTATCTCTTTGGATGATGGTCGGCATGTGTTTGGAGACTGCAGTAAAGGCGGTTTGGATGGGGGAGGGGGGGGGGGTAATAGCCAGGGTGGGCAGGGATGGAAAGAGTATGTGCAAGGGGTATGGAGTTCGAGAGCGGTAAGACGGGGAAGGGTCGATGATCGCCAGTCTGGCTTCTTTTGTAACCGCATTTTAACGTTTTCATGGAGGAGGCGGTGTCGGGGATCAGAAGGAGGCAGCTGGTTCCAGGCCTTAAGAAGTGCTTGTAACTTGAGGCGGGATGAGAGGGGTGTAAGATGTGCCTCATGTAGGACTGCTTCGGTGGGGGTAGACCTGAGGTGGTGGGTTATGGCGCGGGCTGCTTCCAGTTGGGCGGTTTCAAGGGATTTGAGGTGAGTTTGGGCCAGCCAGGGGGCCCATGCCGGTGCTGCGTACTCTGCGAGACTTCTCTGGGTGGCAATATACACCGTTCTGAGGTCGTTTGGTTGCCAACCCCAAGATGTGCCACTGAGTTTGCGGAGGAGGTTCGTTCTTTTGGACATGGTTTGGCGGACTTTTTTCGCTTGCTCTGCAAACGTGAGTTGTCAGTCAAAAGATACGCCAAGGAAAGTGGGGGTGGGGTTATGCTTGAGGGTGGCGCCATTTATTAAGATCTTTGGTTGCCATTTGGCCTCAGCTGAGTCCAGGCTGAAAAATGACGCCTCACACTTGGTGGTGTTAAGGTTTAGGTGTGCCTCGGAACTCCACCTCCAGACTTTTTCAACCTCCGCTTGAAGTCTGCTTTCCACCTCCTCTTTGTTCCTACCCCGACAAGCAAGAGCCAGATCGTCTGCATAGGCGCTGACCAGGGTGGAATCATTGAACTTGTCGAGGAGGTCATTAATGTAGATGATGAATAAGAGGGGTGACAGGACCGAGCCTTGGGGGAGCCCTTCTTTGAAGGTTCTGCTCCTGCCGACGGTATTGTTCATCCTGACCCTGGCTGTGCGATTTGTGAGCCAGTTGGCGATCCATCTGATGAAGCGGTAGGGGACCCCCAGGTCTGCCATTTTTTGTAAGAGACCTGTTCTCCATACCTGGTCGAATGCCTTGCTGAAGTCAAAGAATGTTGCAAGCGTGCGTTGTCATTGAGTCGACTGGAAGCCATCAGAGATGAACTGCGACAGTCGCAGGGCCTGGTCCGTCGTGCTTCTTCCCTTTCGAAAACCGGCTTGCCAGTGGCTGAGAAGCTGTTTATCTTCCAACCACCAGGCGAGATGGTTCACGATGAGCCTTTCCATCGTTTTGCTAAGCGTAGAGGTGAGGGCGATGGGTCTGTAGTTCCCAACGTCCTTTAGTGACTTCCCTTTTTTGAGGAAAGGGATGATGGTGGCCACTTGCCAAGCTTGTGGACACCAGTCCTCTAGCCAGCTGGTGTTGACGATATGGAGTAGTTCGGGAAGGATGTTTGCTGGAAGATTTTTTAGAAGGTCCGGGGCTATGTCGTCGGGTCCAGCTGCCTTACCCGCTTTAAGTTGGGACAGCGCTGTCTGCAGTTCAGTATCGGTGAACGGGAGCTCGAGGACTTGTCGCGGTGAGCCGAGCAGTCTGCGGGTAGCTGTACGTAGAGAAGGCACTGCTCGTCTGCTCCGCTTGTCACTCTTGCGTCCGCTGACCGAGGCATATTCCCTGATAAATGCTGTTGCCTTGGCTCGGTCACTCACGTACTCCTTGTTCTTGTAGACCAGGGACTCGCCAGATTGTTGTGTTTTGGTGCCGGAGAGGGATTTTACTAAGGACCAGGCTTGTCCTGTAGATCTTGTCTCGGCGATCTTGGCGAGGTGTAAGCGCCATGCGTTTCTTTTCGCTTCAGTGGTTTTTTGTTTGATCTGTTGACAGAGTGCTATCCATTCTTTCCTATTTTGTTGGAGGTCTCGACGTAGTCGATTCCTTTCGCGGATGAGGTCCTTCAGGTCCTGTGTCAACCATGGGAGGTCCTTCTGGCGGATAACTTTGACCGGTATTGTAAGTGCTGCTGCCTCTTTCATGTGTTGCACTAAGAGGGAGAGTTTTTCCGGGGCTGTGGCTGCTGCAGAGATTACGGGTAGGCGATCCATGAGGATGGTACGATACCTCTTCCAGTCAGCTTTCGAGAAGTTGGGTCGTACTCTTCTTTGTTGGCATTCGACACGGAGAGCACGGTTCCACCTAATCAGAATCGGTCTGTGGTCGGAGGTCATCTCGTCGATGGGTTCCCATTGCAGATGTTCGGCCGTGGTGGGGTGAGCGATCGTTAGGTCGGGGGCACTCATGCCTCCTCATTGTTGGTATCTGGCAGTCCGTGTCCACACGCCGTCATTAAGGAGAGTTAGGTCATGGTCATCGACCTATTGATGGATTGCGTTACCCCTGGGATCTATCTTGGCAAGTATATCCCAGGTCGGGTGGTGCGCGATGAAATCCCCGCAGATCAGGCCATGCTCCGTGGGGAGCCAGTTTAACCAGGAGAAATCTTGGGGGGCAGGACAATAATCCGATGTCGCCGGGGGGATGTAGGCGTTGACCAGTGAGAGGTGCCGCCTGCGGGCGATGGGAATGTGGATATGCTGGAGTTCGAGGGGGCCTGATGGGGACGCTGGAAGGATGGAGTAGGGGATGCCGCATCTCAGGTAGACAAGGAGACCCCCGCCTCGTCGCTGTTTTGTGCCTGAGCCCTCACGGTCTTGGCGAATCACGTTATAACCGTCGAGCTGAGGCGTCGGGTCTTCGAGTCCCAGTTTTGTTTCCTGGAGGAGGAGGATGTCAATTTTTAGACGTGCCGTCACCTCTTTCAGTTCGGTAGTCTTGGTCGCCAGGTAGTCACAGTTCCATTGAAGGATGGTGAGACCGGCTTTCCGTGCCTCCGGTAGATCGGCAATCCTATCTGTGGGTTGTTGAGGGTGGGAGGGTTTCAGGTTCAGACAGCTCTGGCAGAACCAGTTATTGTTCCTGCGAAGTATGGTTAAAGCGCGTCTGGTTTCAGGGGCGCATTTGAGGTGGAATCCACGTTTGCAGGATCTACATGTCAGGGGAGAGCGTGAAACGATTAATTTGTTATTACAGGTGGGGCAGTTTGCGTTTATAGGTTGGTGTATTGTTATGGCTGTTTGGTGTGTGGAGGATTGTTGTGTCAGGGGTGGTGAGCAGGTCGGGCATAGCCAGTTTGCATTAGTTCGGGAGCGAGGTAGTCCAGAGCAAGAGCGGTGGGATTTGTTGGGGCAGTTCGAGCAGGGGATGGGGGAGATGGTAGGGGAGAAGGAGATTTTGCAGACACAGCATTTTTCTTTCGGTCCCACGTAGGCTGTGCGCGGAAGTGACGGCACGACGGCATTTCCGGAACAGGATCCGCAGAGAAAGCCTTGATGACTCTTTATCTGGGTTCGGGTCAGGCCGCTACAGGTCCTGTGGAAATTTCGTCGGCAAGCGTTGCAGACCAGTGGGGTGAAGTCACGACGGATCGTCTTAGAGCATCCCGGGCAGGAAGGTCCCGGGTTCTCCTCGACGTCGCCTGCCCTTAGGAGGAGTAACCGGAGGTGTGGGGCAGGGCGGACATCTCCGGCTGGATGAAAAACATAGGGCGCCATGTTCCTGGGTGGCAGCTCTGGGTGGTTGTGTTGGATTCGCAGGCCGCGGCGGGCGGCCTCTCGGGAGACACCTCGTGAAGGTTCCAACTGTTGTCTCCCTGTGCTGCGTTTGCGAAATTGCAGGATTATTTATTTAGTTTTCTTGGTGTTTAGTGTGAGATTGTTCACCAAACACCACGAAGACAGTTTGTTGACATCTCTGTAGGCCGACTCATCCCCTCCTGAGATGAGTCCACCACAGTGGTGTCATCGGCAAATTTGATGATGGAGTTAGACTGGTGGGTCGGTGTACAGTCGTATGTGTACAGGGAGTACAGAAGAGGACTCGGTACACAGCCTTGAGGGGAACCAGTGCTCAGTGTAATGGAGGAAGAGAGGTGGGAACCAATTCTAACAGTTTGTCGATGGTTGGTTAAGAAGTTCTTAATCCAGTAGCAGATGGAAGAGGAGGTGGGAGAGTTTTTCAGCCAGAATGTCCGGTATTATAGTGTTGAAGGCTGAGCTATAGTCAATGAAAAGCATCCTCTCGTAGTTTCCATGGTGCTCCAGGTGGCTCAGTGCTGTGTGTAGAGCTACGGCGATGGCGTCCTCAGTGGACCTATTTGCTCTATAGGCAAACTGGTGAGGGTCAACTGAGGGAGGGATTGTATCCCTGATATGGCGGGCGACCAACTTTTCAAAGCACTTCATGATCACAGGCGTAAGTGCAACAGGCCTATAATCATTCAGGCTATCAATGGTTGTCTTTTTAGGGACGGATAATGGTGGCAGATTTCAGGCAGGATGGGATGATGGATTGTTGCAGGGAACAATTGAAGATCTTTGTGAAAACACCAGTCAGCTGGTCATCCAGGGTTTTTGGTTAGGAAAAACCTGTATCCGTTTATTAACAGTGACGTTGTCTGTGCAGTTTTTGATGTAGGAAAGTACAGTGTCCGTGTAGTCCTGGAGGTTGTGGTGTTCAAAAAGTTCCCAAATGGTGCGAGAAAAACAGTCCTGCAGCTGAGAAAAGGTGTCCTCAGGCCATGTTTTTATTATCTTTATTTGTGGCCTTGTTAGCCTCCGGAGTGAGGTGTATGCCGGGGTGAGGGACAGGCAGAGATGGTCTGATCCAGCTAGGTGAGGGAGGGGTGTAGCTCTATAAGCATGTTTGATATTAGAATAAACATGGTCTAGAGTTTTATCTCCCCTGGTATGACACTTCACGTACTGGATAAACTTAGGCAGAACAGTCTTTAAACATGCTTTATTGAAGTCACCAGCGACAATAAAGACTCCATCGGGGTGGTCAAGCTGCTGTTTGTTTATACCTGCTAGCAGGAGGCTAAGTGCCGTGCTAACGTTAGCATCCGGTGGGATGTAAACCGCCATTACGATAACAACTCAAGTTCCCATCACTGCTCGCTCAGGACACATCCATCTTACCTAGGTCCATTCAGCCATCTTACCTAGGGCGCTGACGTATAAACCTAGTTAAACGTGCGTTGACTGGCCAGACGCAAGTAGACTTGATTTTGAAATAAAACTAAATTCCACTTTGATTGTTATAAATTTCCTATGTTTTCTGTTGTTTTCATTAAAAGGCAGGTTACATCTTTCTTTTCATTCAGGCACCTAGGCGTAAAGCTTGGGGTCCTATAGTTGTAGTCCGAGTAGTAGAGAGCACCGCAAATTTTCCAGCGGATATATGCGAGTAAATACGGTATTTCAAAATTGAGAAAAGATAAACATAACACGTCAAATAAAATTTATTTTGACCTTTTTGAATGAAATTCAAGAAAAAAATCATCTGTATCTTGCATAAAACGTGAAAAAAACTCACCTGTGCCTGTCACTACTCGCTCAGGGCGCCACCATTTTACCTGGGGCGCTGCCGTCTTACTTAGATAAACATGCTCTAGCTGGCCAGACGCGAGTACCCTGTGTTCATAGCTTTTACCATGTCAGCACATCCCAATAGTTGTTAACGCTGAACGAAAATCTTGCTGTCGATCGTTAAAATATCAGCCTTGATACCTGCGGAATGTGTATCCCATGCTTTTAGTATTGCACACAGAGACTTGGTGAACACTATACCGCTATGGACACAGTTCCTGGTTGTGCTTATGTGACTTCCTTTTTGAAGGGAAATGATTGTACATTTTTTATTATGAAATAAAACAAAATTGAGATATTTCGACATTGGAAGCAATTTAGCCGCCACAACATCTTAAACTTCTGGTAAGAAAATTGTAATTTCTGTAACTAGAAAGCATCAGGTTCTCATCAAGATAGACTTATTTCTTTTCCTCAAATTGAATAATTTGATATTTTGCATTTACAAAGACAGGCATATTAACTTCCTTATGATATTGTCCCTAATAATGTGCTTTTGATTCATACAGTATCTCAGAAATACATACAAGCCATGATTTTTATCAAGATTTTCCCTTCTAAGTAACACATTTGTACTCCCTATTAAAACCATGAATATGGAGCTCAAAATTGTTTATCAAGGGGCGACTTATATGCTAGAAATTGTAAAATTCAACAATTTTAAGACAATTTTAAGGGTGCGGCTTATACACGCAAGAAGCTTATGAGAGTAAATACAGTAAGTTCTAACATCTAACATTTTTCATTACCCTCAGAGAGGAGTTGGGAAAAAACATTAATGCGGATGAGGCAGCCTCCATGGGTGCTGTGTATCAGGCTGCTGTTCTCAGTAAAGCTTTTAAGGTGACACCATTCCTGGTCCGAGATGCAACAGTCTTTCCCATCCAGGTTCGTTGAATTTATGAACCTTTTTATAATATTATAAATTTGCACATAATCACTTTTTTCTTCATAGTATTACACTTATTTCATTCTTATTTTTCCAAAATATATTCTATTGGTTTTTCATAAGAATGGGATGGATACAGGTACTTTATGACCCTGACCGCTTGACTGTCGGGGTCCATTTCTTACCGACACACTATTTATATATAGAGGAATTGAATTGAATGCTTTTATTGTCATTATACAAATATAATGAGATTTAAAGCTTTCACCACAGAGTGCACAAATAACAGACAAATCAATAAATAAGTAGTCCAAGAGAGGTCAGCGGAATGAAGTGGGCTTGTTCCGTCTGAAGTCCAGGATGAGTTCCATGTTTTTTTGGAGATGTTCAGCGCCAACTCGCACCACTCGCTGAGTCTATGGACGCAACAACAAACAATACCTGACGTTCATTATGACAGGATGCCAGTGTGAAAAGCTGAGAGGGGAGTTCAAGAAAAATAAAAAATATAATGCGAATGATCACCTTATTCGTGGTGGCGGGGTTTGTGTCTCCCAGTGATCCTTGGAGATTGGTACCACTCCTCTCAAGGGTGGTTGGACACTCTTCTACTCTGGAGTTGCCCACGGTGAGAGGCGACGAGCGGGTGTGGGCACACTCGTTGCCCCCGGCTCAGTGCCTATTAGTTGCGGTTTACCCCGGTGGACGAGAGGGTAGCATCCCTCCGTCTTAGGGTGGGGGGAAGGGACCTCAATGTTGTTTGTGCGTATGCACCAAACCGCAGTTCAGATTACACAGCCGTCCAGTCCCTGGAGGGTGTGCTGGAGAGTGCTCCTTCGGGGGACTCTTGTTCTGCTGGGGGACCTCAATGCTCACGTGCGCAATGACAGTGAGACCTGGAGGGGAGTGATTGGGAAGAAAGGCCCACCTGATCGGAAACCGAGTAGTGTTCTATTGTTGGGTTTCTGCACTCGTCGTGGATTGACAATAATGAACACTGTTCAAGCATAAGGGTGTCCATATGTGCACTTGGCACCAGGACATCCTTGGCCGCAGTTCGATGATCAACTTTGGGGTCGTGTCATCGGACCGCGGCTGCATGTCTTGGACACTCGGGTAAAGAGAGGATCGGAGCTGTCAACCGATCACCTGGTGGCGAGTTGGTTCCGATGGTGAGGACGGATGCCTGTGCGGCCCGGGAGACCCAAACATTTTGTGAGGGTCTGCTGGGAACGCCTGGCGGAGTCCCCTGTCAGGAGTTTCAATTCCCGCCTCCGACAGGGTTTTTCCCATGATCAAGGAGAGGCTGGGGCCATTGAGTCCGGGTGGACCATGTTCCATGCTTCTATTGCTGAAGCGGCAGACCGGAATTGTGGCTGCAAGGTGGTCGGTGCCTGTCGTTAGGGCAATCCCAGAACACGCTGGTGGACGCCGGCGGTGAGGGATGCCGTCAGGCTGTAAAAAGAGTACTATCGGGCCCTTTTGGCCCACGGGACTCCGGAAGCAGCTGACGGGTATTGGGTGGCCAAGCGGCACGCAGCTCTGGCCATCTCCAAGGCAAAAACCCGGCCGGGCATGGGAGGAATTCGGTGAAATTTTGGTCCACCATCTGGCGTCTCAGAACGGGGAAGCAGTGCGCCATTCAAGGGTGCATTTGAAGACATAAGAAAGTTCGGTTCAAGTAAGTACCGTAAAAAAACTTGGCGTACAGAACTCTGCCCAGCGTGCATCACCATCAGCAAAACTGCCGATGACCACAGCATCAGCTGCTCCCCAGCTGTCTACAGGTTTGAGTCAGTATGAAGATAACCCTGAGCCTCCCATACATAAGCTCGCATCTTCTTCCCATCTGGACTCTCAATGGGATAACAGTCATTTCGTTTGTATCCATTGACGGTCAAATAGTGCTGTTTATTAAACTAAACAAGTTGCTGTCACATTTCTGCCTCTGTTTCCATTATTGAACTCTGACCACTGGACGAACACGCAGGTGACATCACCTATTTTGCCACTCTTCATCATCACCACAGTCTATAGTGGGGATGGGGCGTTGCTGACCTCAACTCGGGATGTTGTGAATTGGTGGGCCGAATACTTTGAAGACCTCCTCAATTCCACGACACGCCTTTCCATGAGGAAGCAGAGCCGGGGGACTCTGGGGCGGACTCTCATCACGGGTTGAAGTCGCCGAGGTGGTTAAAAAGCTCCTTGGCGGCAAGGCCCTGGGGGTGGATGAGATCTGCCCGGAGTTTCTAAAGGCTCTGGATGTCTTGATTGACACGCCTCTGCAACATCCCGTGGACATCAGGGACACTGCCTCAGGATTGGCAGATTAATGGGATTTCGCCCAACCAGTCTACATGGGCTTAGTGGACTTGGAGAAGGCTTTCAACCGTGTCCCCTGGGCAGTCATGTAGGAGGTAATCCGGGAGTATGGGGTTCCGAAACCCCTGTTACGCGGGGTCTGGTCCCTTTATGACCGGTGCCGGAGTCTGCTCTGCGTAGCTGGCAGTAATTCAGATCCGTTTCCAGTGGGGGTTGGGCTACGCCAGGGCTGCCCTATGTCACCGATTCTGTTCATCAATTTTATGGACAGAATATCTAGGCGCAGCCATTGCGTTGAGGGGTTCCGGTTTGGTGGCCTCAGTATTCCATCCCTGCTTTTTGCAGGTGAAGTGGTTCTGTTGGCTTTATCAGGCCGTGAACTCCAACTCTTGCTGGAACGATTTGCAACCGAGTGAAGTGGTTAGGATGAGAATCAGCACCTCCAAATCAGACCATGGTCCACAGTCGGAAAAAGGTGTCGTGCCCCCTCTGGGTCAGGGATCAGGTCCTTCCCCAGGTGGAGGAGTTTAAGTACTTTGTGGTCTTGTTCACGAGTGAGGGAGGAATGGAACGGGAGATCGACAGGGGGATCGGTGCAGGGTCTGCAGTGATGTGGACTCTGCACTGGTCTCCGGAGATGAGGCAGGTGAGTGAGGCGAGTGAGTGAGGCGAGTGAGTGAGGCGAGTGAGTGAGGCGAGTGAGTGAGGCGAGTGAGTGAGGCGAGTGAGTGAGGTGAGTGAGGTGAGTGAGTGGGTGAGGTGAGTGGGGTGAGTGAGTGGGGTGAGTGAGGGAGGGAGGTGAGTGAGGGAGGTGAGTGAGGGAGTGAGGTGAGTGAGGGGAGTGAGGTGAGTGAGGGGAGTGAGGGAGTGGTGAGTGAGGGAGTGAGGTGAGTGAGGTGAGTGAGGGAGTGAGGTGAGTGAGGTGAGTGAGGGAGTGAGGTGAGTGAGGGAGTGAGGTGAATGAGTGAGGGAGTGAGGTGGAGTGAGTGAGGTGGAGTGAGTGAGGTGGAGTGAGTGAGGTGGAGTGAGTGAGGTGGAGTGAGTGAGGTGGAGTGAGTGAGGTGGAGTGAGTGAGGTGGAGTGAGTGAGGTGGAGTGAGTGAGGTGGAGTGAGTGAGGTGGAGTGAGTGGGGTGAGTGAGGTGGAGTGAGGGAGTGAGGTGGAGGGAGTGAGGTGGAGGGAGTGAGTGAGGTGGAGGGAGTGAGTGAGGTGGAGTGAGTGAGTGAGGTGGAGTGAGTGAGTGAGGTGGAGTGAGTGAGTGAGGTGGAGTGAGTGAGTGAGGTGGAGTGAGTGAGTGAGGTGGAGTGAGTGAGTGAGGTGGAGTGAGGGAGTGAGGTGAGTGAGGGAGTGAGGTGAGTGAGGGGAGTGAGGTGGAGTGAGGGAGGGAGGTGAGGTGAGTGAGGGAGTGAGGGGAGTGAGGGGAGTGAGGGAGTGGTGAGTGAGGGAGTGAGGGAGTGAGGTGAGTGAGGGAGTGGGGAGTGAGGGAGTGGGGAGTGAGGTGAGTGAGGTGAGTGAGGGAGTGGGGAGTGAGGTGAGTGAGGTGGAGTGAGTGAGGTGGAGGGAGTGGGGAGTGAGGTGAGTGAGGTGGAGTGGGTGAGGTGGAGTGGGTGAGGTGGAGTGGGTGAGGTGGAGTGGGTGAGGTGGAGTGGGTGAGGTGGTGAGTGAGGTGGAGTGAGTGAGGTGGAGTGAGTGAGGTGGAGTGAGTGAGGTGGAGTGAGTGAGGTGGAGTGAGTGAGGTGGAGTGAGTGAGGTGGAGTGAGTGAGGTGGAGTGAGTGAGGTGGAGTGAGTGAGGTGGAGTGAGTGAGGTGGAGTGAGTGAGGTGGAGTGAGTGAGGTGGAGTGAGTGAGGTGGAGTGAGTGAGGTGGAGTGAGTGAGGTGGAGTGAGTGAGGTGGAGTGAGTGAGGTGGAGTGAGTGAGGGAGTGGAGTGAGGGAGTGGAGTGAGGGAGTGGAGTGAGGGAGTGGAGTGAGGGAGTGGAGTGAGGGAGTGGAGTGAGGGAGTGGAGTGAGTGAGTGGAGTGAGTGAGTGGAGTGAGTGAGTGGAGTGAGTGAGTGGAGTGAGTGAGTGGAGTGAGTGAGTGGAGTGAGTGAGTGGAGTGAGTGAGTGGAGTGAGTGAGTGGGGTGAGTGAGTGGAGTGGGGTGAGTGAGTGGAGTGGGGTGAGTGAGTGGAGTGGGGTGAGTGAGTGGAGTGAGTGAGTGGGGTGAGTGAGTGGGGTGAGTGGAGTGAGTGGGGTGAGTGAGTGGGGTGAGTGAGTGGAGTGAGTGAGTGAGTGGAGTGAGTGAGTGAGTGGAGTGAGTGAGGGGAGTGAGTGAGGTGAGTGGGGTGAGGTGAGTGAGGGAGTGAGGTGAGTGAGGGAGTGAGGTGAGTGAGGGAGTGAGTGGAGTGAGTGAGGGGAGTGAGTGAGGTGAGTGGGGTGAGGTGAGTGAGGGAGTGAGGTGAGTGAGGGAGTGAGGTGAGTGAGGGAGTGAGGTGAGTGAGGGAGTGAGGTGAGTGAGGGAGTGAGGTGAGTGAGGTAGGTGAGTGAGTGAGGTAGGTGAGTGAGTGAGGTAGGTGAGTGAGGGAGGTAGGTGAGTGAGGGAGGTAGGTGAGTGAGGGAGGTAGGTGAGTGAGGGAGGTAGGTGAGTGAGGGAGTGAGGGAGTGAGGGAGTGAGGGAGTGAGGGAGTGAGGGAGTGAGGGAGTGAGGGAGTGAGGGAGTGAGGTGAGTGAGGGAGTGAGGTGAGTGAGGGAGTGAGGTGAGTGAGGGAGTGGTGAGGGAGTGGTGAGTGAGGTGAGTGAGGTGAGTGAGGGAGTGGTGAGTGAGGTGGAGTGAGTGAGGTGGAGTGAGAGGTGGAGTGAGTGAGGTGGAGTGAGTGAGGTGGAGTGAGTGAGTGAGGTGGAGTGAGTGAGTGAGGTGGAGTGAGTGAGTGAGGTGGAGTGAGTGAGTGAGGTGGAGTGAGTGAGTGAGGTGGAGTGAGTGAGTGAGGTGGAGTGAGTGAGTGAGGTGGAGTGAGTGAGTGAGGTGGAGTGAGTGAGTGAGGTGGAGTGAGTGAGTGAGGTGGAGTGGGTGAGGTGGAGTGGGTGAGTGAGTGAGGTGGGTGAGTGAGTGAGGTGAGTGAGTGAGGTGAGTGAGTGAGGTGAGTGAGTGAGGTGAGTGAGTGAGGTGAGTGAGTGAGGTGAGTGAGTGAGTGAGGTGAGTGAGTGAGGTGAGTGAGTGAGGTGAGTGAGTGAGGTGAGTGAGTGAGGTGAGTGAGTGAGGTGAGTGAGTGAGGTGAGTGAGTGAGGTGAGTGAGTGAGGTGAGTGAGTGAGGTGAGTGAGTGAGGTGAGTGAGTGAGGTGAGTGAGTGAGGTGAGTGAGTGAGGTGAGTGAGTGAGTGAGGTGAGTGAGGTGAGTGAGGTGAGTGAGGTGAGTGAGGTGAGTGAGGTGAGTGAGGGAGTGAGGTGAGTGAGGGAGTGAGGTAGGTGAGTGAGGGAGGTAGGTGAGTGAGGGAGGTAGGTGAGTGAGGGAGTGAGGGGAGTGAGGGAGTGAGGTGAGTGAGGGAGTGAGGTGAGTGAGGGAGTGGTGAGTGAGGGAGTGAGGTGAGTGAGGTGAGTGAGGGAGTGAGGTGAGTGAGGGAGTGAGGTAGGTGAGTGAGGGAGGTAGGTGAGTGAGGGAGGTAGGTGAGTGAGGGAGGTAGGTGAGTGAGGGAGGTAGGTGAGTGAGGGAGGTAGGTGAGTGAGGTGAGTGAGGGGAGTGAGGGAGTGAGGTGAGTGAGGCAGTGAGGGAGTGAGGTGAGTGAGGGAGTGAGGTGAGTGAGGGAGTGAGGTGAGTGAGGGAGTGAGGGAGTGAGGTGGGTGAGTGAGGGAGGTGAGTGAGTGAGGTGAGTGAGTGAGTGAGTTGAGTGAGGTGAGTGAGTGAGTTGAGTGAGGTGAGTGAGTGAGGTGAGTGAGGTGAGTGAGGTGAGTGAGGTGAGTGAGGTGAGTGAGGTGAGTGAGGTGAGTGAGGTGAGTGAGGTGAGTGAGTGAGGTGAGTGAGGTGAGTGAGTGAGGTGAGTGAGGTGAGTGAGGTGAGTGAGGTGAGTGAGGTGAGTGAGGTGAGTGAGGTGAGTGAGGTGAGTGAGGTGAGTGAGGTGAGTGAGTGAGTGAGTGAGTGAGTGAGTGAGTGAGTGAGGTGAGTGAGGGAGGTGAGTGAGGGAGGTGAGTGAGGGAGGTGAGTGAGGGAGGTGAGTGAGGGAGGTGAGTGAGGGAGGTGAGTGAGGGAGTGAGGGAGTGAGGTGAGTTAGGGTGTTGCGTTTTTGGTTTTCTGTCCAATACTTTCTTGTTTTGCAGGCTGATTTAAGGAACGGTGTTATGACTGAGAACTTCTTGGGTTCAGGGAAGAGACTCCTGTTTATGGATTTGTTTACAATAATGGTTAATGAAACTATGAGAGATTCTTTGTGGAATTTCAGAAATGCTACATCCATATAAACGCATCTTTTGTTTTGGAGCTTTTAAGACCAGACACCAGTTTCTGAACTTGCGACTGCGACTGTGTTCAGTGGTTTTGGTGGCTGATATTCTATTTCAGGGATGATAGGTGAGTGTGTCTGCATCGTAATCCAAGTTCATTTAAATTTGTTCATGTTATGTTACGAGCACGTTGCCGTCCAAAAGTCCCCCCCCCTCCCCTCCCCTTCTCTCTATCCGTCTCTCTCTCCCCTCCTCGAAATCCGTCTAATTTTAGTACTATTAAACCACTAGTTATTTGCTACTTTGTTAATAGACGGCGAATTAGAACAAATAAAAATGTTTTTCCAGTCCAAAATCCTGTTTTTGGTGTTTTTTCATAGGGTTGTAACGAATTAATTTGTTTTTAGTTCATTTCTATGGGAAACGTTCATTTGAGTTATGAGTAAATCGACATACACGCTCGCTCAGTCCCGGAACGAATTAAGCTCGTATCTCGAGGTACCACTGTACTGTGTTTTGAGTTGTTTTGAAAATACAATAATTATTTGTTATTATCCAAGCTCTACAGTGACTACTTTGCATTGTATCACAGTGTCATTTCTGCAGTGTGGTCCCATGAAAATATAATTAAAAAATTGCAGAAATTAGAGATTTTGTGAGATACTGAACATTTATGATAGTTCGTTATGATTGATTCGTGTAAACAGTGCCCTGAAAATGTATTTGGCCCCTGATATCTGTGTTTTTTGCATATTTATCACCCACAAATATATCAGATCATCAAACCAATTTTAGTATGACACTGACAACCCAAGGAAATGCAAAATGCAGTTGCTAAATGATGGTTTTATTTACCAAGGCAGAAAAAATTACAAACTTGTCTGGCTCTGTGTGAGAAAATAATTGCCCCCTGAACCTGTTTGTGCCACCTTTGGCAGCAATAACTGAAATAGAGCATTTACGCTAATTTGTGATGAGTCTCACAACGCTTTGCAGGAATTGTGGCCCACTCTTTTGTGCAGAATTGTTTCAATTCTGCAATATTAGAGGGTTTTCTTGCATGAACAGTCCGTTTCAGATCACACCACAGCATTTCAATAGGATTTACATTCAGACTTTGACTTGATCACTTCAAAACTTTAACTTTGTTATTTTTTGAGCCATTCAGAGATGGACTTGCCGGTGTGCTTTGGATTGTTGTCATACTGTATGCTACAAGAGCGCTGGAGTTTGAGCGCGAGAACTCCTTCAAAATTTGCTGGTAGACAGCAGAATTCAAACTTCCATCAATTACAGCAAGTCCTCCTGGTCCTGAGGTAGCAAAGCAGCTCCAGACCCTCATACTGCCACCACGATGCTTCTCTGTTGGTATTGTGTTCTTTTGCTGGAATGCTGTGCCATTTTTTTCGCCAAATATAATGGGCCGTACACCTTCCAATAAGTTCAAATTTTGACTCATCACTCCACAGAATGTTCTTCCAAAAGTGTGGAGGATCATCAAGATGTTTTTTGGCAAACAAAAGACGAGCTTTTATATTCGTTTTGGACAGCAGTGGTTTTTGCCTTGGAACTCTGGCATGATGCTCTGACCTTGTAGCCTACTTCACTTTGTCTGGCACATTCTATTTGTGTTTTCTTGATTCAACACGTGGTGGTAATCAGGTGTGGGTTTGGCCTGTGAAATTGAACTCGGCTTTCCTACAATTGCGATTAGTCACAGTTATTGTGTGATTTAACAAAGGGGGCAATTACTTTTTCACAGAGGGCCGGCAAGACCAGTTTGTAATTTTTTTTTGTGTTGGTAAAAAAAATCATCATTTTTAAACTGCATTTTCTTTTTCCTTTGGTTGTCTCTGTGTCATAAGAAAATTGATTTGATGGTGACCTGTGTGTGTGTGTGTGTGTGTGTGTGTGCGCATGCTTAATATGCAAAAAAGTACAGAAATCAGGAAGGGGGCAAATACTTTTTCACGGCACGGTAACTTAGGGATGAGCCGGACACGTGTCATCAGAGTGTGTTACAGAGGGGCGGGCACCATGACTAAAGAATGTGTGTGTGTATCTGTGTGTAGGCGGGTGGCCCCCACGACGGCTAAAGACAGGCAAGGAACACAACATGGCAGCAAAACAAACAATTACCCAGCACAATTGGATTTATTTATTTTTATCCATTTTTTAATTCCAGTCAAAAATCAAATAATGCTAAAAATAGCTCGTTCTTTGTGGTGTTCGGGTGGTCTAACTGCAGTTTAAATGTATCATATTTTGTCATTTGTTTATTTTAGTTGGCAAAAAAAATAATTTGACCATATTCAGCGTTATAATTTTATTGTAATAACCACTCTTCAAGCAACCCAGACCTCGGGACACCTCAAGAAAACAACCATCATATACATAGAATGCACACATAACCTAAGGCAGGGGTGTCGAACCGATTTTGCAGAGAGCCGCAGTGGGTCCTGGTCTTTGTTCCAACCGATCCAGTGCCGACAGTTTAACCAATGAGGTGTCTTCTAAAATAAGCAGCACCTGACTTTAATCAACGGATTACACTTGCAAAAGATATCCTCTTGTTCAGTTGGAACGAAAACCTGCACCCACTGCGGCCTTTGAGGACCTGTCTGACACCCCTGACCTAATATTTTACTCAAGGGTGGGCATACTGGAGAAGCACTTGTCTGCAATTCATTGATTGTACTTGTGGACACCAGATTGATGAAAAGGTGTCCTCTTAATGGTTGTAATGAAAACCTGCACCCACTTTGGCTCTTTTTGGAATAGTTTGTCCACACCAAATCTAGCGCGACTGGTGAACCATAAAATGGAACGCTATGTCCACCAACAGAGGCGCCTTCTTGGACTTGGCCATGAGCCAGCTTCTTAGCAGCGGGTGCTGGGAGCGACTGGCCTCGTCCTGGGCCGCAGCCTGGAGGTGCCACCTGGGGTACATGGACCACAATGGCATCCACTTTCCTCGTCATTTCATGTTTTTCCTGTTAAATCTAATTAATTAATTTTATTGCTCTCAAATAAATGCAGTAACATTAAAATGGCTATTACATTCTACTAATGGTTTCAGCACTTGGGTGGCCAATGTGCATTTTATTTTTTTTGTTAAGTGATTTATTTTTTTGGTTCAACTTTCAAGCACCTGTGATTACATTTTCGTAGGTGGATTTCACTCGCCAGTTTGAGGAGGAAGCTGCCAAAACCTTAAAGCATAGCAAACGTATCCTCTTTCAGAGAATGGCACCCTACCCCCAGCGAAAGGTTATCACATTCAACCGCTACAACGATGATTTTGATTTCAACATCAACTATGGAGACCTCACTTTCCTGTCACAGGAAGACCTCAGGTACCTTCAAGCATTATACTGGTGCTAATACTGGCCTATAAAGCCAGAATCATTGGCTCTGTAGTAAAAGTAAATTCAATACACCGTCGACTGTCAAAACTCTACTTAAAAAAAAAAGAATGCTTGCTGTGCATTAAAAAAGTTTTTAATTTAACTCCAACTCCAACTGCATTGATTTGTTTTTTGGGAGCTTATTAGCTAAAAGCAGCGATCAGCAACGTGTTTTGCAAGGACAAGGAAAAAGGAAGAATAAATAGAAAAATAATGAAACTAGGACTGCAAGCAATACTGAACAGGCTCGAGCACCATCTCCACGAGTCAGACACGCACCATGTGCAACTCGGAGTGTCGCAAAATCGCTCGTTTCCATGGGAAGGCCTGAGGGAGAAATTGAAGGGGGTGCCACTGAGCGCCGAGGCCACGCCCGCTTACGAAACTCAAAGCAATGTGCCATTTGGGGCAATGGGAACATGCCTGCCAAATTTTGTGTCCGTAAGTGCTTCCTAACAACCCAAAACAAGTAGTACTACTTATTTAAGAACATTGGGCCACCATGGTAACAGACACCGACCCGTAGACATATGGTTCAAACTGAGTGGAAAAAAAAAACTGTCAGACAAAAGACGTACTTTGTTGTCACTATTTGGCACAGTGAGTATTTGCAAATGATCCTTAAGGATTATTCAGGAAGAAACTATGATAAACCATACAAGGTGGAGTAGATACATCGCATTAAAGTCATCTTATGGGTTGTAAAATGACAAAAATTGAAAGTGCCCCACTGAGCTCAGTGGTCCCGCCCGAGTACCAAACCTGAAGCAATATTTTATTCAAAATGATGTGGCTCAATGACCTGAAAAGATCTGGGACCACTATTTCCAAGGTGCATTGATAATACACTATGACGTGATGGTTTCAAATTATGCATGCCACAAAAGGTTCCCCTGCTTAAACCAACACGTCAACCTCCCTCTAAAATTTGCCAATGGCCATTTTGATGATACAGAGGAGTCATGGGAGAAAGTTCAAACGAGTCCAAAATCTTGGTCATAATTCCCCTAACAATGTTTGTTTGGAGGAAGAATGATGATTACCATTTCAAAAACACTATCCCTCCCATGAAGCATGGGAGTGGAAGCATCATACTTTAGGGGTGTTTTTCTGCACATGGGACATGACGACTGCACTGTTTTAAGGAGAGGATGGGCCATGTATTATGAGATTTTGGGGAACAACCTCTTTCCCTCAGTCAGAGCATTAAAGATGGGTCATGGCTGGGTCTACTAACTTGAGAATGACCCGAAGCACACAGCCAGGATAACCAAGGAGTGGCTCCGTAAGAAGCATATCAAAGTTCTGGTGTGCCCTAGCCAGTCTCCAGACCCAAACCAATAGAAAATCTTTGGTGGGAGCTCAAACTCTGTTTCTAAGCTACAGCTACAGCCCAGACCGTGTCTGATCTAGAGAATATCTTTGTAGAGGAGTGGGGCGAAATCTCATCTGCGGTGTGTATAAACCTGGTGAAAAACTACAGGAATAGTTTGATCTGTGTAAACAAAAGCTAGTTTACCAAAGATTAACATCAGTTTTCTCAGGTGTTCAAATACTTATTTGCAGCTGTATCACACAAATAAAAGAAAGTTAAGTGTATTTAAGATAGATAAAGCATGTTGCATTGCACCAATGTATATAAGGAGATTGTAACTTCCTCGTCACGTCTCACCTTCCATCTCTTTCCCGATTGACTCACCATCAGAAGGCGCCCAATCCATAAGCGACAGTATCACGTATTTTCCCATGCAAGAGAAAAACATTGTTTCCTGTCAAAAATGCCTTTTGTGACATTTTTCCTTTCTGCCAAATTTGAATAAACTGATCTATCTGCAAGAACAGCTCTGACCACCAGAGCTGCCAACCTCCGTCAACACCTTCCCATTTCAGGAGTACCCTTGTCCCATTTCCGGAGTATTTCCGGAGTGAATACGATTCATGCAAAATCGATATAAAATGCAAAAAAAAAAATTGTGGGCCAATTTAAATTGAACTGGTATTATCATGTTTTTACATTAATTGAAAGTGTTTTGCAAACTATTGAAAAAGTACAGCATAAGGAAAAGTATAAAAAGTGAATTAAAGTTTTTGAGCTGGTCCCTTACCCACACTTGCATGTTGTGCAATGTGCAAATGTCGGTCCTTTTGGAGACGGCGTCAACATGGGATATTTCGTCGAATAAGAATCAATAAAGTTCTGCGAGTGTCTGGACTTCTTAAAAGTTTCATCCATTTTGCGCTTATCCCGAGGAGACGTATAGATAAATGCTGTGTACTCCTACTTGAACTTCCTTTAGAACAACCCCAGAAATGATAGGATTTGTTTAAAACAAAAGACTGGTGGTTTAGTCAGCCTTTATAATACTTAAAACACTTGGTAAAAAACGAAAATGTTAAAGCGATCGAGGCTACCTATGCAATCTATTCCGAATCGATTACCACGCTGAAGTCGCACAAGACGAATCATTTGTCAGAATTTGTAACTCGGATGATTCACAATGCACTCGAGTTACTGAATTCTTCCGGTTTACAGTGCAGTTGAATCAAGATGGCGGAAGCCGTAACGATGGTGTGAATTTTGAGTTATTTAAATTGGAAATTTGGTACTTTTCTGAAATGGTTGCTACGAAATAACATTTAAGTGAATTTTTGGGGGATTTTTTAGGGTGGTTGAGTTTGCATTGCATTTCCGGAGAAACTCCTGAAATTCCAGAGTACCGTATTTTCACGACTATTTGGCGCATCGTATTTTACGCCGCAGTGTCAGTAACGAGTGCTATTTCTGTATTTTAGACACACAAAGCATGCACCGTTTCATTACACGCATATATATTATATATGGATGAACATCGAAACGCAATAGCGCTGGAAGCAGCTTATTTCCAGGTTCCGGTGCGCAGTGACTGCTGGGAAATATAGTTCTTGCGCGCTACACCCACACGCTAAAAACACGCTTTAAAAAGGCAACGGAAGCATAACTGAGTTCGGTAGTGCTTTATTTGGACATTTTACAATTTACTCAAGTCATCATCACCTTCAAATCCCTCAAACTCCTCATCTTCTGTGTCAGAATTGAACAATTGCCCAAACGAGCCTTCCAAAATGCCGCCCCCCCCCTCTTCGTTCTCAGAGTCACCGTCATTTCCATGTGGCTCCTTAGAAATTATGCCGTCTTTGGCAAAAGCTCGAACAACCGTGCAAGCAGACACGTTCGCCCAGGCGGCAACGATCCATTGACAAATCGTAGCTTAAGAAGCCCGGCGCTGCCTGCCACTTTTCGTGAAGCTGTGTTCGCCAGCGATCATCCACTGCTCCCACGCCGCTCGTAACTTTGATTTGAAAGCCCGGTTGATGCCGATGTCCAGCTGCTGTAATTCTTTGTTCAAGCCTCCGGGAATGACGGCAAGCTCTGAGTTCATTTTCATGATCTGGTTTTTAACCGTTGCTGTGAGATGAGCACGCATGGAGTCGCAAATCAAAACAGACGGCGAGCTGGGAAAAAATCCATCTGGTCGCTTGACATATACGTCACGTAGCCAGTCTCGCATTTTCTCCTCATCCATCCAGCCCTTTGTATTCACCTTCACGATGACGCTGGCTGGAAACTTTTCTTTAGACAGAGTCTTTCGCTTGAAGATCACCATTGGTGGTAGCTTCTGCCCATTAGCATGGCAAGCGAGAACGACAGTAAAAGCCGACTTCTCGTGCCCCGTTGTTCGTATCGCCACCGTGCTGGTCCCCTTCCTCTCGACAGTGCGGTTCATCGGGATGTCGAAAGTCAGCGGCACCTCGTCCATGTTGGTTATGTGGTTTGGCTGTATAAGTTTGTCGGCAATCAGCTTGGAGCAGTAGGTGCGGAAAACGGCTAGCTTGTCAATCTAGTCCGCCGGAAGTTGCTGCGCCACGGTTGTCCTCACTCTGATCGCCAGATGGTGCCGTTTCATAAAACGAAAGCACCACGACGGTCCTCCTTCGAAATGTTCAATTTTCAATTCTTCCGCAAGCGCTTTTGCCTTCAGTCGAATAGTGACTGTGGAGACGTTTCTCCCACCTGCTCTTAGATCAAGAATCCAGCGCTCAATATGCTCTTCCAGGTCGGGCCACCTTGCCTTGTTCCCACAGAAACTCAGCTTCCTCTTGTTGACCTGGCGAAGCTCCTTCTCCTGCTTTCTCCATTTACGAACCATGGATTCGTTGATGTTGAATTTCCTCGCCGCTGCTCTGTTACCATGATCCACTGCATGATCGATGGTTAGAAGCTTGAACTGTGCTTCGTAAGAGTGCCTCTTTGTGGAAGCATTCATTCTTTAGTTTGCAATTGAGCACGTGCATCACTGTGCCCACACTAGCAGTATATATAGGACCCTAGTAGGGGCGTGGCTTTAGCGTCTTCTCCCACACACACCCCCCCCAAGCCTTGCCCCACCAACGTCCGCCTTCTCTCTATATATAAAGAGGGTCTTCGCAGGTAGTGCTCAGTCAGGGTCCGGAGCTCTCTCGGCGCTCGGCCACGATCGCCGCTCCCGCTCCCGCCCGGCGCCGCCCGGCGCCACTCGGCGGCGCTCGGCGCTCACACAGGGCGCTCTGCATTATAAGGCGCCCTGTCTATTTTGGAGAATTTTTTTGACTTTTATGCACCCCTTATAGTCGTGAAAATACGGTAGTTGGCAGCCCTGGAATACCCACATTGTATTCAACCAGCAGACAGTTGCTTCCTGGTCATATTTGCAGCGCCGCCTGTTTCCATTCATTAGCTTAGTCATCAGAGGGTCGCAAAGTGGTAAGACATTAGGTTGGCACTGTATTATTGTTAAATGACACTGTATGATGAATGAATGAATCAGACAGGAGTGTCTTGCTTGCAATGCTACATTTTAGGAATCTATACACAATTTTATTCTTGTATCACAAAGTTACTGTTTCTTTAATTATCAGCACCGATGTTAGAAAGGTGAACAGTCTTCAGTTCCTGTTTAAATTAATCGGAATTATTAATTGCCTAACTGAATGTTATTTTGATTGATGCTAACCACACTTAGTTATTCATATTGTAATATTTTTTAAATATTTTGAGAGTTACTCTTTTTCTTCATCTTATAAATTGCAGTGTGTTTGGCTCTCTGAACCTGACAACAGTCAAGCTGTCTGGAGTGGGGCGAAGCTTTCAGAAACACACCAATGCAGATTCTAAGGGTATCAAGGCCCACTTTAACATGGACGAAAGTGGAATTCTACTACTAGATCGGGTTCGTGGCACATTTATATCAATTCAACTTTCTTACAAGCAGGCTTAGCATGATCAGAGGGGAAGCTTTGTTCTCTCAGACAATTAGTTCAGAGAATATTATAAAATCCTTCACTCAAAATGTAAAATTGAAAGGATTTAATACATCCTGTTTAAAGCAAAGCAATAATGTACTTTTTTTCCTCCACAGGTAGAGTCTGTTTTTGAAACAGTTGTGGTGGAGAAGGAGGAAGACTCCGCATTAACTAGTATGTTTTTTTTAATTAATACATAATCAAAGTCTCGGAATATATATTCCAACCAAATTAATACACAACCAGAGATGCATCTAAGTCCTGAATTTATTTATTGAATTTATCACAACACAGATTTTCAATCATATTCATGTCTTGGGACTGAGATGGCCATTCCAGTTGGACTTGTTCCTCTGCTTGAATGCCTCAGTAGACTTTGAAATGTTTAGGGTCATTGTCCCAAATATCCAGCCCCGGTGCAACTTCAAATTTGTCAGTGATTTTTGAACATTGTTTTTAAGTATCTGCTGATACTGACTGTAATCCATGCCACCTTCAACTTAACAAGATTGCCAGTAACCTGCACTGGCCAAACAGCCAGTTCTTCTTTCGCCATGCATACTATACTGCCCCTTATATCCAAATAACTCAACATTAGTTTCACCAGTCTACAGCCCCTTATTCCAAAATTAAAATGGCTTGTCCAAATGTGCTTTAGCATACCTCAAGCGACTTTGTGGCATGTGCGCAGAAAAGGCTTCTGCCGCATTACTCTCCCATACAGCATTCCCTTGTGCACTGTGTGCTGAATAGTGAACAGTGATGCACAGTGACAGCATCTCCTTGTGCAATGTGTGCTGAATAGTGAACAGTGATGCATAGTGACAGCATCTGCAGCAAAATCATGTTGTAGGTCTTTGGAGCTTTTGCCTCTGCTTATGGGATTTTTCTTGGCCTGCCACTCTGGGCCTTAACTAGAACTGTGCCTGTGGTCTTCTATTTCCTTGCTATGTTTCTCACAGTGGAAACTAACAGCTGAAATCTCTGAGTAAGCTAGCTTTTTGTATCATAACCATAAACCATGATGTTGAACAATCTTTGTCTTGAGGTCATTTGGCCGTTGTTATAAAGCTCCAATGTTGACTCTTCAGGGAAGATACAACGAGAACATCTTGCAATTGGCCACCTTAAATACCCTTTCTCATGATTGACTTCACCTGTCAATGAGCTTACCAAACAAATGTTGTATTCCAATAATTAGTATTCAAATCGATACTAGAACAAGGGTGCCCAAATGTATTCACCTGCCTAATTTTGTTTAAGTAATTACTGCACACTTTCTATAAATCCTATAAACTTAATTTCACTTCTCAAATATCATTGTTTGTCTGTTAGATGAAATTGCTGATCCGAACAAGCAATGTTTTATAAAGGAGAATCTTAAATGATCAGGGGTGCCCAAACCTTTTCATGCGACTGTATAATAGATATTCTAAAACTGAACTTAAAGCATGACAGAGCCTGCAAGAATGGGTAGTTGGTAGTTTAATGTCTGCCTTTATTGTTTTAAAGAGGATCTAGTTCAAATACCACTTTCACAATATCACAAACAGTAAAATCGAAGTGGGTGAGTGACTATATAAAGCCACATTGTCAGTGACATTATAAGTCATTGATTGTTTGGATCAGCAATTTCAGTTAACTATACCATACAGCAGACAGAAACAGTGATATTTTAAAAGTGAAATGTTGAAAGGATTTTCAGGAAGTGCAATCATTTCTTCAACAAAAGACGCAGGTGTAGGGCTTGGGCGATATAACGATAACAATAATTATCGTGAAATAATTTTTGTCAACAATAATAAAAACTTCCGATAAAAATCTATAATTTTAAACTGCAATTACACCACCTGACCACCACAGAGAACGGGAGCGCTGTTGCAACATGAACGCTATTTCGAGACCAATGCTCAGGAGAAGGAAACGTGTTTTTAGCATTTTTAACAACAGAGGGTAATACGAAGGGAGAACGCAAAAGGACAATAACGAGGCCAAAATAAGGGATTATGAGATGCAGGACAACACAGAGCCGATCCACTAAAAGATCCAAAGTAGTTCCTCCTGGCAATTTCTTTATTTATTTTTTTTAAAGTGCCTCGTAAATACCTATGCACAAAGAGCAGCCTTATTGAAAATGTCATTAACCCACTGTCCTCATTTGCAGAGAGCCTGTAATATTTTTACATTGCTTGATATCAAGGCGTTTCCCCGTTCTATGTAAATGTTCTGAAAACGTTGCAAAAATCTAATCTTGGGTTAAGTTCATCCAACTTTTTTATTGTATTTTTTAGTAAATGGCCATATTTGAGGTAAATTTTGTGTTTCTTTTTGTGAGGTTGAAAATAGTCTGCTTGCCAATGGTGATGATTGTTACGCTAATTTATAAAAGTAAAGACTCCTGTCAAAATTTCTGCAGGTGTTATTCTTTACTTTTCATAGTATACAGAGGGAGTTGTTTTATCTTTATTACAGAACAACAAAAATACTTTTAAAAATCATCATATTTTATATTCTATCATTTTATGAAGTAAGGTAATAGTTATTTTCATACTTGAATACGGAGAAAAGCAATGTATTTACTTAATCACAGGAGTTTAAAGTTTCAAATTTGAAAGAAAAAAGATGGGATAGTTATCGTGATAATTATATATCAACTGAATTTTTATTAATTTTTTTATCATGATAACAATTTTCATATTCATCTTAATGTTGTAAAATGCAAAATGTTGTACCAAAAAACTGAAGCAAAGTTCAAGTGCGTTCTATACATGAGGTCTTCGCTTTTATGACCAATTCCCGGTAAAAAACTGCCCTCCGCCGATGAAAAAGTCCCCCCCGCAGCCGTTATAATGGGAGGTGTAAAACTGTCTTTGTCCACCAGATGGCATGCGAGAGCCCGTTCTACTAAAAGCCAGCCCTCGCCAAATAGCCTTCGGCCAATTTGTAGGGGAGAGTAAAATTTAAAAAGTTGCTCCAGAGAAACGTTAGCGGGGCAGCTGCTCATTCCAGTCCGCCCAGGGAGGACTATCCTCGGATAGGCTTTGCGGCTTGCCCCGCCGACATTGGCCGATGCTCACACTTAGAAAAAAATAACTCAAGAAGAATGAAATCAATTGTTTGGTGAATCTGATGATGATGCATCAGACTTTTAAAAAATGTAAATATTATGATTATGAGAATTGTTTTCATATTGGTAGTTTGTTTTACCAATTTTCCGTACCATATGTTGTGAATAAATGTTTTGTCGTGGCGACGTGTTCAGCATTTGCCAGTTACCAGTACCTGTGCAATCTTTGGTGTAAGCTGAGAAAAAGTGGAAAAAAAGTCACAAATTATGGGTGCATGTTGTACTCGAATAAATACGGTAAATGCAAATATTTAAGATTGTAGCCAAGGGCTAATTTCCGTTTTTAGTTGCTTGTGCAGGTTGAAGGTAAACAATGACGCATACATACACACACCCTTACTTCATAAGAAAAAAGAATATAAGAGAATATAAAATTTGCAAAAATTTTGACAGGCGTCTTTATTTTTATAAATTTGTTTTCAAACCAAAAGTTGCTGTGCAATATGAAATAAATAAAATAATCAACTGAAGACAACCTTTGGCAAGCCGACTATTTTCAGCTTTACAAAAATAAAGTAAATTTACCTCACATATGGTAATTAAAAAGATACCGTATTTACAAATAAGCCGCTTTTGACGGACAAAATGATGACTGAATCAAGGGTACGGCTTATATGCGTATATGCGCATAAAAACAACATGCAGAAAAAACTGCAAAATGATGGCGCCGTGACACGATGACGTCACGACAAAAATGCGTCGGCGCGTGACGTCCTGACGTAAGCGAATTTGGCTGATTCTTTCATTTATTTTAAAATAGAGAAAAGATAAACAGATAAAACGCTAAACAAAATTTATTTTGACGTCTATGAATGAAATTCAAGATAAAAAACACGTATATTGCATGAAACGTGAAAAAACTCACGTTCCCATCACTGCTCGCTCGGGGCACAGCCATCTTACCTGGGTCCCAAGCAGCCATCTTACCTAGGGCGCTGACGTATAAACCTAGTTACGCGTATTCTGACTGGCCAGACGCGAGTAGCCTTGATTTTGAAATAAAACAAAATTCCACCTTGATTATTATGAATTTCCTAAGTTTTCCGTTGTTTTCATTAAAAGACAGGTTATATCCTTCTTTTCGTTCAGGCACCTAGGCGGAGAGCTTGGGGTCCTATAGTTGTAGTTTGAGTTGTAGTCTTTAGTAGAGAGCACCGCAAGTGTTTCCAGCGGAGTATGATTTAGAGTTCATCAAAGTTGACTGGAATGTGTTGTCAAAGAAGAATGCTCTACATTGTCAATTACTTGGATTTGATATAAAAGAAGCTGAAGTGTGCATTTGTCTCACGCTCTGGGTAGATGAGCGCTATCATAGAACATCGCAATGCTAAGCTAACTCGCTAATATTGATTTTTTTGTTGTATTTCTTGTTCGAAAGTGACAACTATTTGAGTAATATGAACCATCGAAAGAATTGAGATATTTTGACATTAGAAGCAATATGGCTGCCACAAAATCTTAAACTTCTGGTAAGGGCATTGTCATTTCTGTAATTAGAAAGCATCAGGTTCTCATCAAGATAGCCTTATTTCTTTTTTCAAATTGAATAATTTGATATTTTTCATTTACAAAGTGATAGGTTCATTAATAGTTATACTTTAATAAAAGTAAAGATATCGGAGCACATAATCCAGCGTTATCTTGCAAGTGAGAATCAATCCTGACTTGTCCTCGTCACAGATCATTCTCCCGAAACGAATTCTCTCCTGCCCATTTAGCACATTAGAATCAAAACAATTAAAGTTATCTTATTCAAAACAATTGCATAAGTGTTTAACCCGAACAACACAATTAAGGTTAAAAATCGGAAACAACTGCGGAACAACAATTGCATATCAGGTAAACTGAGCAACACTATTTTAAAACAATAGTGAGTATTTTCGGAGGTTTGATTCGATATCGCCATCTGCTCCGGAATCCAAGTCAAAACAATTTAAGAGTCCTTCACTGATCTTCATTGTGAACTTGCGACTGGGTGAAGGGTCGAGGTCTTAATCCAAGTCAACAGTCCTCGGATCCAGGGCAAAACAATTAAACATCCTCGGAGCCAGCTGCAGGGGGAAGTGTCCTTCGGTAACAATTATACTAAGCGTTTGTCAAGCTTATAATGCTTAATATTTCACATATACATATAATGATTAATATTAATACTTCTTCGTTGTATGCACATATATAATAGTACCCGAAATAACTCCAACACAAACACCAGGCATATTAACTTCCTTATAATATTGACCCTAATAATGTGCTTTTGATTCATACAGTATCTCAGAAATACCACTTGTTATTTTTCTTAAGATTTTCCCTTTAAAGTAACACATTTGTACTCCCTATTAAAACCATGAATATGGAGGTGAAAATTGGGAATCGGGGGCCGCTTATACATGAGAAATTGTAAAATTCAAAATTTCCAAGGCGATTTTCAAGGTGCGACTTGTATGCGCGGGCGCCTTGTATGCGATTAAATACGGTAAAAAATTAAAAAGTTGGGATAAACTTGACCCATTTTTGCCCAGGATAACAAGTTTGAGATTGTTTTCCTTTTCTTCTGAGCGTTGCCCTGGAACTACCATTCAACTCGCAACAGCGCCCTGCTCTCTGTGGTGGTCGGGTGGTGTATATGCAGTTTAAAATTATCAATTTTTTAATGTAAAGCTTTTATTATTATTGTTGACAAAAATTATTTCACGATAATTATCGATAGCGTTTTATCGCCTGCGTCTTTTGTTGAAGAAATTATCACACTTTTTGAAAATCCTTTCAACATTTCACTTTTAAAATATCACTTTCTGTCTGCTATATGATATATTTAACTGAAATTGCTGCGTCAAACAACCAAGGTTTTATAAAGGAAAATGTTGAAAATGATCAGGGATGTCCAACTTTTTCATGACTGGACATAGTCACTCACCCTCTTGGATTTTACTGTGTGCGATATTGTGAAAGTGGTATTTGAACTAGAGCCTCTTTTAAATATTAAACGCAACCATTAAACTACCAAATACCCATTCTTGCAGGTTGTGTCATGCTTTAAGTTCAGCTTTAGAATATCTATTATACAGCTGAAAGTTTTTATTATTAGTCTTGACAAAAATTATTTCACGATAATTATCATTATCCTTTTAGCGCCCAGCTCTAGACAGTAATATTTCAAAACTGAAACTAAGTTTAATGGACTAACGAAAGAGGTGCAATATGCATTCAAACCCAAAAAGATGCCGTCTGCAGTCTCTCTAGGCAGAGTTAGTTTTTTTCCACTCCTATGCCCCAATTACATAGCAAAATAAGCACGTCTGCGATATTGCCTTAGTAAAATAAGTTATAATGCACCTCTTCATTTTCTTTCAGAACTGGGTAACACAATTTCCACTTTGTTTGGAGGTGGATCCCCTGAACATTTCATAAATGTGACAGAGTCAATCCAGGTAAATGTCTGTAAATAGGAACTATGATAATAAAAGAACAAATAAAATGTGTTTAAAAAAATTTCACCATGATGTCACAATGCACAGAATGCTAAATTCTGAATATCAATTTAATACTTTCCTCCAAGACACGGTTTGCAACCTTATATAGTTGCTGAGGTCCACATTAAATGTTTGTTATATTATGTGTTACAGTATTAAGTGTTACAAGAAATACTGTAGAATAAAGAAATTCGTCCTTTGTTGGCTACCAAGTCATTATGCACTTTTTAAAGATTTTAACCTAATCTACATTATTCAATATTGCTCAAACTTTGTAGGGTCCACTTGGAGTTGAGTCTTAAATGAGAGTCGGCCTCGAGTTTAGCCCTCAAAGAGTTAAGAGTCGCTTCCCTGCGCCATTCCTTTCCATAAAAACCTATGTTCTGAATCCTTCTCTTCATTACTTCCCCACATTAAATGCTGTTCTGATGTCCCTACTAAAAGTCTCTAAAGAGACTCAACATTTCAGCCTTGAACAAGTATAAACAACTTTAATTGGCCTTTAGAAACTTCGAACTTTTTTTACAACCTAATGTAATATCAACGACAGTGTGAGAATGAAGGGGGGAGACTTCTATAAAAGCAATTATTATTAAAAGAACAGCATTGTCGTCTAACCCATTTATTGTATGTATACGTGTTGAGTTGGCGAAATCTGTGCAAAGGAGTGTTTCTGGGTAAAACACCCAGTTTCAGTCTTTGAATGGTGTGGTGACAGTAAATTTGTGCGAAGGGTTGGGTCTCCAAATACAAATACAGTCGTACCTCTACCTACGAAATATCCAGGTTATCAAAAGCTTCAATGGGAAAGTTTTCATTCAAGATGTGAAAAGTTTCCAGTTAAAAAAATGCAAAATCTCCCAAAAAATTAAAACATCCCTGAAACATAAATACACTTCCTGTATTTTATTTTGAAATATGCATAGTAGAATTGCTCTCCCAACACCTCACTGGCCTCCCATTGGCTAGGATGGAGCTGCTTTTTGTGTACTTCCGACCGTCGTTCGTCATCACGGCATTCTAACATGGTGTTATGTGAATTTTTCGATGGTGCAACGCTAGCCTTTATTTTTCCATTTGGGCCCCTGGAAACTCAAGTTTGAATTAATAATTTTAAGTTGTTTGGATGTTCATGTGCTTATGTTTTCTCAGTTGCCAAACACTTTCCTCATCTTCTGTTATCTTTTTTTTCTATTTGGATGTTTCTCACATCTTTCATTCAAATTGATACATTTGGCACAGATCATTTTTAAAGGGTTTAGTTGGTTGAATATTGAAGACCATTGAATATAATATGTGGGGAGCCCGGTGGGTGAGTGGTTAGCGCGTCGCGTCGGTCTCATAGTTCTGGGGTCCTAGGTTTAAATCCAGGTCGGTCCACCTGTGTGGAGTTTGAATGTTCTCGTGGGATTCCTCCCACATTCCCAAGACATGCATGGTTGGACACTCTAAATTCCCCCTACCGTCTTTACTTGCATATAAGCTGTATTTGTCACTAAAAAAATGATGACTGAATTGAGGGTACAGCTTATATGCACAAAAAAGACGACATGTATGAAACTGCAAGGTGACAGGAAACGCCATAATGCAAGACAATGCGGCCAATATGGTAATTTAGTTCAAAATAGAGATAAGATAAACAGGTAAAAAGCTGAACAGATTTTATTTTGACGTCTATGAATGAAATTCAAGATTTTTTTTTACCTTGCATAAAATATCAGCCTTGATACCTGCGTAATGTGTATCCCATGCTATTATTGCACCCAGAGACTTTTTTGTAATTTCTGTCATTAAAAAGCATCAGGCCTCATTCAAGATAGACTTATTTATTTTTTCAAATTGATAATTTGATATTTTGCATTTACAAAGACAGGCACATTAACTTCCTTATGATATTGACCTAATCATGTGCTTCTGATTCATACAGCATCTCAGAAATACCACATGCAATTTTCTTAAGCTTTTCCCTTCAAAGTAACACATTTGTACTCCCTATTAAATCCATGAATGTTGAGGTGAAAATTGTGAATTGGTGCGGCTTATATGCAAAAAAATGTAAAATTCAATAATTTTGAGGCAATTTTAAGGGCGCACCCCTTATACTCTGAGGTGGCTCATAAGCGAGTAAATATGGTATGTATTAGTGTGAGCGTGAATGGTTGTGACCTGCGATCGGTTGGCCACTGATTTAGGGTGTCCCCGCCTCGTGCCCGAGTCAGCTGGGATAGGCTCCAGCTCTCCACGCAACCCTTGTGAGGATAAAGCAGCTCAGAAAATGAATGAATGTAATATGATAATTCTAATTTAATGTAAACTTAAGAAAAATCCAAGGAACAAATTAAATTTGTATCATGCTGCGATGACCTCAAAGTGCATGTAGAAAAAAGGGTCGCAGAGAATTTAGTGCCATTTTGGCAGACGTAATATTAAGTAACGGCACAAGAACAAAGATAAGTCTTAAATGTGGTTTCGTGGAGTTTTTTTCCAAGCTTTTGGACACTAAAAAGTATTTTAAATTTCTCCCTCCATACTCTAATAGTGCCTAAGCTGTGGTCACACCAAAGTTAAACTGTCATGCTACGACACCGTGCTATATCCATCGCCAAAAGCATTTCTGGTTTGTCTTTGGGACACCCTTATGCTTGAACATAGTGTTCATTATTGTCAACCCACGTTGAACGCAGAAATCCAACAATATAACACCACTCGGGTTCTGATCGGGGGGCGTTCTTCCCAATCACTCCCCTCCAGATCTCACTGTCATTGCCCACGTGGGCATTGAAGTCCCCCAGCAGAATGACGGAGTCCTCCATAGCAGCACTCTCAAACACCACTTCCAAGGACTCCAAAAAGGGTGGGTACTCTGAACTGCTGTTTGGTGCATGCACACAAACAACAGTCAGCTCCCGTCCCTCCACCCTCTCGTCCACCGGGGTAAACCCCAACATACAGGCACCGAGCCGGGGAACAAGTATGCCCAAACCTGCTCGGCGCATCTCACAGTGAGCGACTTCAGAGTGGAAGAGTGTCCAACCCCCCTCGAGAGGAGTGGTACGAGAACCCAAGCTGTGTGTAGACTACATCGAGCCGGAATTTCTCAACTTCACGCTCAGGCTCTTTCCCTACAAGAGCGATGAGATTCCACTTCCCAAGAGCCAGTTTGTGCAGCCGGGAATCGGAACGCCAAGGATCCCTCCTTTGGCTGCCGCCCAGCTGTCGACGCAACCGACCTCCTTGGCCCCTCTCACAGGTTGTGAGCACATGTGAGGGGGAACCCACGTCGGGCCGCATGGGTGTAAGCCCGGCCACCAGGCGTTCACCATCGTGCCTCTCCTCAGGGCTTGGCTCCAGAGTGTGGCTCCGGTGCCCTGTGTCCCGGTGAGGGAAATTGTAGTCCATTGGTCTTTCTCGTCATAAGAGGTCTTCTGAGCCTTTCTTTGTCTGGTCCCTCACCTCAGACCAGTTTGCCATGGGTGACCCTACCAGGGGCACAATGCCCCAGACTACATAGCTCCAAGGATCACTGGGACACAAACCCCACCGCCACGATAAGGTGATGACTCATTGGGGGTCAGCTAGACACATGGGAGATAGTCAGGTAAATGAGAATATTTGATTGGTTGTTGCCTCATCCCCATGGTTATTGGTTCCACAAGATAAAGAAGATAAAGCGATCTCTTCTTCCAGCGTGAACTGTAATTTCACGACATGCTCATTAGGTGCAACCTATGTGGTTAAAATGGCGACTTCTCATCGCGCCCGACCTCAGATCTATAAGAAAATTTGATGTGTTTCAAAAATTCTATTCAGAGAGTCGTGCCCAAATATTATTGTAAATAAAGAGCACAGAGGATACGAATGAAACATGATCAGTAGTTAAGGATACATTCAACATTTAGGCATATTTTTCATTTATCCACTGTAATCAATGTTAATACAAGTAGAGCTTCAAGTATTGTATTTACTCGCAAATAAGCCGCACCCTGAAAAATGCCTCAAAATTGTTGAATTTTACAATTTCTCACATATAAGCCAGGCACTGACAGGCACTGACCACCTTGCACCCTGATTCCCAATTTTCACCTCCATATTCATGGTTTTAATATGGAGTACAAATGTGTTACTTTGAAGAGAAAATCTGAAGAACAATCATCAGACGTGGTATTTCTGAGATACTGTATGAATCAAAAGCACATTATTAGGGTCAATACCTGTCTTTGTAAATGCAAAATATCAAATTATTAAATTGGATAACAGAAATAAGTATCTTGATGAGAACCTGATGCTTCCAATGACAGAAATTACAATTTTCTTACCAGAGGTTTAAGATGTTGTGGTAGCCATATTGCTTCTAATGTCAAAATATATCAATTATTTCGATGGATCATATTTCACCAATAGTTGTCACTTTTGAACAAGAAATACAACAAAAACAAATCAAAGTCTGAATTTTGTTTTATTTCAAAATCACGGCTACTCGCGTCTGGCCAGTCAGAGCACGTTTAACTAGGTCTAGACGGCACCGCCCTAGGTAAGATGGCTGCCCGGGACCTAGGTAAGATAGATGTGCCCTGAGCGAGCAGTGACAGGAACGTGCGTTTTTTTCACGTTTGATGCAAGATGTTTTTTTTCCTCGAATTTCATTCAAAGACGTCAAAATAAATTTTGTTTAGCATTTTATCTGTATCTTTTCTCTATTTTGAAATAAATGAAAGTATTGGGGGCATTTGCTAGTGTCATGACGTTACGCATTGCGTCATGACGTCATGCATTGCGTCATGGTGTCACGCATTGCGTCATGACGTCACACATTGCATCATGATGCAACAGCGCCATTTTCGTGACGTCATCGTGTCACGGTGCCGTCAACTTGCAGTTTTTTGCATGTCGTGTTTTTATGCGCATATAAGCCGTACTCTCGATTCAGTCATCATTTTTTTGTCCGACAAAAGCCGCTTATATGCGAGTAAATACGGTAATTTCTCAAAACTCCGCTTTCAAATTAATAATTTTTTGGGGGTTGTTTTTTTGAATTATTATTTTTTTCTTAGGACGGCCCAGTGACATTCAAAATTTCACACTCAAAAAAGAGGAAAAAAGACAATTTTCATTTGCAACGAGAACAATTATCATTAGAGGCTATACGGTTGGATTTACCCATTTTGGAGTCAATATATTTCACCTATAGTGACTATATTGACTTTTTATTGTAACAAGGTAGCAATCTTCCAGTCCTATAGTTCTCCCTAGGTTACCACTACACACGCAACACAATCACACACACAACACAATCACACACACAACACAATCACACACACAACACAATCACACACACAACACAATCACACACTTGGAGTTTAAGTACAGGACATCGACGCTCTCTTATCAGTTTTATAGAATATACTGTCTCTACACCTGCTAGTGACTAGTATCACAATGATTTTTGTCGCTGTCACCCAGACGCAAACTTACTCATCCACTCACTCATATGTTCGCTTTACTCAACAGAAATGTATTCACCTCTTTGGGGTAAGTGGTCAACCTTCGATACCCAGGTGCAGAGCTGATGTCCAACCAGTTAAAAGGGTCTGAGATGCCTTGCCGACGGTCTTGCCTGGATGTCAACTCAACCTCTGAGTTTTTGTTAATATTGACTCCCAGATCAGAAGGACCAAACAAATGTCTGTTTCGCCATTAGACATTCAAAATTTCACACTCAAAAAAGAGGAAAAAACACAATTTTCATTTGCAACGAGAACAAGCGCTGAGATAGCTTCCTAGCTCCATTCTGACCTTACACATCTTTTCTGCTTCTTTATTACATTCGGTGACCCTGATAACATGGACGTGTTAACTCTAAAGGGAGGGGTGGAAAGCACAAGTGAAACGTCTAGTGTGTTTGTGACCCAAACACATCCACAATTGTCAAAATAGATGAGGACCGAAGCGTCAGGAAGCCTCTTGGAGCATCCGCGGTGGAGGGCCGATGCCGCAGGTGCAGTGCTCAGGGCAGGTTCCTGGTACATCGAGGCATCCTGGCTCCTCTTTGTTTAGACTAAACAAGGCTTTCAGGAGAAAAGCATATACTTCATTGCAACCAAATATGATAATAATATTGTGCGCATAAATAAGGGTAAGCTAAGCAGTCGTTAATAGCAAGGCCATGCTTATAATTCCTCGCAGGCAAATGTTAATAAAATGTAATAAAAACCCTGACACTGCCCTACCTCACTGTCTCTGGTCATAACTTTTATGGACAGAATATTTAGATGCAGCTGGGGCATTGAGGGCCTCCACTTTGGTGGCCTCATCATTGCATCCCTGCTCTTTGCTGATGATATAGGTATTTTGGCTTCATCAGGCTGCGGTCTTACAACTGTCACTGGAAAGATTCGCAACCGAGTGTGAAGAGGTCAGGATTAGAATCACCACCTCCAAGAGATCATGATCCTCAGTCGGAAAAGAGTGGCATGCCCTCTCCGGGTCAGGGATAAGCTTTCCTGAGTGAGGGAGTTTAAGTTACTCGGCGTATTGTACAAGCGACTGGAATTGTTTCCTCCTGAGGGTGTCCAGCCTCTCCCTTCAAGTTAAGGTGAAAAGCTCACTCATCCAGGACGGGCTTGAAATAGAGCTCCTGCTCTACTGGGGGTGGCTCGGTGTAGAGCCTCTGCGCCACTGGAACGAGAGGAGCCAGATGACTAGATGGCAGCTACGGGGCCGACCCAGGACAGGCTGGGGGAGAGTACGTCTCCCGGCGAAGAACTGGATTAAGTGGTGGTGGACAGGGAAATTTGGGCTTCACTGAAGCTGCTGCCTCCACGACCCGACCTCAGATAACCAGAAGATGATGAATAATTAAGACTAATTCCCGTATATTCACACCAATAGGGCACACTTAAAAGTCTAAAATTTTCTCTAAAATGGTCGATGCGCCCACTCGGTCGGTCCGCCATGTCTGTACACTAAATTCAATTTTTGTATGGCCCTGACCGCTTCAGTGACTGGTTTTATTTCTTGCCGGCACGCTACTTATTACGATCAACCCAGCGGACGTTCACCCTAAAAATAGCCTACCTGCGCATTCCAACCATTACGGTAAATCCATTCAAAACATCCCAGTGGAGTGGCAAAGTATTTGACTTCCATGTACTCGCAGCGCTTTTAACCCTCAAAAACACTCTTAATACTCAAAGAAACAGTACATTACAGCGTTTCACGAGTTACGTGACGATTTGGAATGAATTGTCGATGCCAATATAACAGCGGAGAGAATCAAAGGCTTGGGAGTGATGCATGTCACAAGTTACAATTGGATTGTGGATGACTGGGCTCAAGTGTCGGCCAGCACTGTTCGAGCTTTCGCCAAAGCTGGAATCAAGTTTACGGAATACACAACTCTTACAGTGGAGCCTAGCATGTTAAACGCTGAACTCTTTATATCAGTGTACCTTTTACCTCAATAAAGCATCATCAAACTTGGTTTTGCTCGTGCTGTCTTTAAAAAACAGGCTAGCAGCTAGCCTAACATACACTAGCAGATAGCATAACATACGCTAGCGGCTAGCATAACATAGGCTAGCCTAGTTTCATGCTATCACCTTTTCAAACTATTGGATTGGATAACTTTATTCATCCCGTATTTGGGAAATTTCATTGTGACAGTAGCAAGAAAAGGCATAGTTATAAGTTAGACAGTACAGTCAAAGGCCGGAGAACAACCAAGCAAGAGCAAAAAGCACAAAGCACAAAGCAAATCAAAGTCAATGGGATCATTAAGAATCACCAAATCATTAAGACAGAAAAGCAGCAAAAACACAAAGCGAGCTACGAGTTTCGGTAGCAAAAACAGATAGACTCAAAAAGACGTAAAGTTGGACAAAAAACTGGAACCACACACAGGAAGTCTTCCACGAGATGGGGAACTTCTGCAGACTGTGACCGAGGTAGAGAATATGCAGAGTCACTCTTCCAAGCTTATCCGCACAGTTCCTCAGTAGTCTAGAGCTGAAGAAAACAGCAGCAGGGCAGAACTCCTCGACTCCGTTGCTGGTAAGCGCCGACAGCTCTTCCATCCAGAGTGTACAGAGCTACTCCCACTGACTCCCGCGTGAACGGCGCCATCTTGGAATGCGCCCTATGTATTGACAAAAAACAGAAAATATATCCGCAAATGAGACTGCGCCCTATCAGACCAGTTTTATAGGTGTGAAAATACGGTAGCTAAAAAAATTTAAGAATTCAGTTAGTTTGCATAAGCGGATATGAAATTTCCATTGTCCTAAAAATTTCACAGAAAAATATAGAGAAACTAGTTTCGACGATGACCGCTCTGGTGAATCTCATTAGCAACTGGAGGGTAACCGGCAAGCCCTGTTAACCAATTGGTCAAATTCAAGTTACAAAACCCAAAATCAACTAAAAAAATCAAAACATGCCCGCAATGTAAATATGTTTCCTGTATATTATTTTGAAATTGACATGCTAATTTGCTCTCTCATGGCTAGGAGGCTGCCTTTCCATGCTGCTTTTTGCGTGTCTTGCCAGGTTTTTTCGAGTTAGCTTTCAGGATTTGTATTCTTTAATATTCATTTTGGGCCACAATAAAGTTATGACATTGAATTCATAATTTTAAATGGTTGTGAATGTTTTTTCCATTTTCCAAACGTTTGCCTCCTCCTCTCAGTTACGCCCTTCAACGACAATAGAAAATATTTTTGCTTGTTCTTTATTCATTTTAACCGGTTAATAAATAATTTACATATCTTTTTTTTCTTCTTTTTGCTTGTTTGGTACATTTTTAAAACAAAACTGGTACACTCATTTTTAAAAGGTTTAGTTGGTAGTATATTGATGACGGTGGAGCGAATGAGAATTTAAATGTAAAATGCGGTTACCAACCATTTCTGGTAGGTGCCACTCTATATAAATCTGAAATATACTGATTTGAATTTAGGATGAAGATTACACATCTGAAAAAGAAGCAAAGGATGAGAACAAAAAAGATGACAGCCAGAAGTTGGAGAGTACTAAGATGGAATCAGAAAAAAACACAGCAGAAGAGAAAAATCAGGAAGAAAAAGATTCCAGCCATTCCACTGATGACAAGGTAATTATTAAATTTGGTCAACATTGCTACCCTTATTTATAGTCTCTTCCAAGGTCAACTTTCTGAGCCAAGAGAATGCATCTGTGGTTCTGCTTGTGGTTAATAAAATGTAACCAGTGTTTAGTTGATCCATGACGAAATCCCCGATACATAGATAAGACTTCACCAGTTACCGGTGAGTCAGCCGCAGCAATACACTGACGTTCCGGGAACAGGAAGTGAGACTGGTAATGCTGTCTGTAAACACCAGGAAGGCTGCTGGCCCAGACGGAGTACCTGGGAAGGTGCTCAAAGCCTGTGCTGACCAGCTGGCTGGAGTTTTCACAAATATTTTCAATTGTTCCCTGCAACAATCCATCATTCCATCTTGTCTGAAATCTGCCACCATCATCCCTGTCCCCAAAAAGCCAACCATTGGCAGCTTGAATGATTATAGGCCTGTTGCCCTCACGCCTGTGATCATGAAGTGCTTTGAAAAGTTGGTAGTCCGCCATATCAGGAATACAATCCCACCCTCAATTGACCATACACATACGACTGTACACCCACCCACCAGTCTAACGCCATCATCAAATTCGCTGACGACACCACTGTGGTCGGACTCATCTCAGGAGGGGATGAGTCGGCTTACAGAGATGAGGTCAACAATTTGTCTTCGTGGTGCTCGGTGAACAATCTCACACTGAACACCACGAAAACTAAAGAAATAATCCTGGACTTTCGCAAACACGGCACAGATCTGGCCCCACTCCTCATAAATGGAGTATGTGTAGACAGGGTCCAGTCTTTTAAATTCCTGGGGGTCCACGTCACGGATAAGCTCTCATGGTCTACAAACATCACGGCAGTGGTGAAGAAGGCTCAGAAATGACTCCATTTCCTCAGGGTACTTAGGAAGAACAACTTGGCCACCAAGCTTCTGATAACCTTCTATAAAACCACTAGAGAGCATCCTGGCGTACGGCATCACAGTGTGGTACGCTGGAAGCACGGCGGCAGACAAAAAGGCCGTGCAGAAAGTGATTAACACTGCCCAGAGGATTGTCGGCTGCTCTCTGCCCTCACTGGAAGACATTGCCAGCCCTCGTTACCTCAGCAGAGCCAAGAACATCATAGGGGACCCTTACCACCCTGGTCACAATCTGTTCCAGCTGCTGCCCTCTGGCAGACGCTATAGGTCCCACAAAGCACGGACAAATAGGCTTAAGGACAGTTTTTTCCCCACATCCATCAGACATCTAAACTCGCGGTAACATAACACACATTCCCTTCTGCGGTAATATAAAAAGAGGTTTGGGTGGTGATCTGCCTCCTACTAGCTGACTGAAGTAAGGTAAGTGGAAGACAGTGAGAGGTAAGCGAGAGGTAAGCGACCTGTATCCCCAATAGCAGAATGCCAAATTACAAGTCCGTAACTACACTGATTTAGGTCTTTTGCCGAGTAAACGTAGCTTATGGAGAAGCACCATCAATTTCGTCACACGCAGTTCTGCGTGTGATGACAAGTAGGCTTTTTGTGTTGTGATAACGACAACAGGGGCCTATGTCCGATTATTATTATTATTATTATTATTATTATTATTATTAGATTGATAATAATAATAATATTATTATTATTATTATTATTATCAATCGTGACCGGACATTTCGTCGACGGACACTTCGTCGCCGGACGGGACGGTTCGTCGAACGGACAATTCGTCGCCAGACAGTTCACCTAACCTTAACCACTATTAAAAAAGACAAAGGAAATTCACATATTCTTTATTAAAGAAAATAAAACAGCAAAAACTCGCTCGACAACACAAACACATTAACATTTGGGCGTGCGTACTAAATGGGCTCGTCTCTAAACACACTACGCACGAAACGGTACGTTGCCGGACTCGCGAACGATTGTTTTTAAATTAAAAGGTGTTACACCCTGCATTTGATCTTGACACACAGGGGGAAATAATCAGAACAGTGAGATGTTGTTGTTACTTCAATCCAACTTTTACTGTAATGATTCAACACAACTCCCGTGCCTCAAGCCATTTGCTAAGACATCAATAATCGAATACCGATCTTCTTTAACATGCCCCACACTTGCCATGTGGATCAAAGGATCAACAATCGAACACCGATACACACATTCAATCCAAACTCGTTGTGCATTCTCAACATTCAATCATTAATAAATCAAAGACTAGTATGTCACACTAATAGATCAAACACTCTAGTATGTCACACTCTCCCCCACAAAAACAAATGTCGTCCCGACATCAGTACATTCCAAATATCTTCCCCTTGTTGGTTGTTATTCTGAACAGTCTAGCGAACTTGTCATTTCACATCCTCTTCTGTAAGCTGATACTCATGAAAACTCCAGGCGGCAAGGGCCACAACTCGTACGGTCCACGTTCACTGGATGGAAACTGTTATCACAGTCGTAACAGTCCATGTTCGCATAATACATGTCACCCTTGTAGGCTCAAGCCTGTTTGAGTCCATACATAAAGGGTGGTTGAATGTAATATGGCTGCAGGTGTACTAACCAAGGAACCACTCCTGGTGCAGGGTAAGCAGGTAGCAGCTGATGTGGTGACTGAGTACTATAACAGGAGGGGACACCAAGCTGATCATAGGTCGTTCGTCGTGGTGGATTTCTCTCCCTTCTTGGCCGTTCATAAATCAACGCCTCAGGTTCATTCACAGCGGTTGGCGGAGAGGTCTCTGATAAATGATCATCACGAGGATCTTCAACAGCCAGATTTTTTCCCTCACCAGGCAGGTCCTCCAGCTGATAGTCATCTTCTGCTTGTATTGGTCCGGAAGCAGAGCCCTTCACTTCAAGTCTCTGATTCGCTGGCAGTGGCCTGTGCTCAGACTCAATCCCTTGGGCATCTCTCTCATTTAGCACCTGGAGGGGCTCGTAGTGAAAGTCATCTTCGTAACCACTGTCTTGGTCTGTCTCTTGAAGATGAGATACCGGCTGCTGTTTATTTCTCTCCATACTCTTGTCAATTTTTCCTCCTTCTGGTGTCAGGTTTTTTATCAGGATGCGCTCTCCTGGTTGAAGCACGGAGCTCCTCACTTTGGTGTCATAGTGCTTTTTACCTCGTTCTGCAGCTTTTCGTACACTCACGGTGGCAATGGTGTACGCCTCCTCCATCCCTTGTCTCCCTTTCTCCACTTTGGCCTTGTATAACTCCAGCTTGTCAGCTTTGATTGTGCGTTCTCTCTGCGCACCCAGTTCATCGCGATAGGCGCGGGCTGCACAGGCGTCTACGAGCAGCTTCAAATTCTCCTGCTGGAGCCTCTTTATTTCTTCCTCCATGTTTTCCTGCTGGTGTCTGTTGTCCAGCAGTTGTTCATTCCTCTCTTCTAGCTCTTGTCTAAGTCGTCTGATCTTTGCCTTTGAATCGGCAGGTTCCACCATCAGGTGTTGCTGAGTTCCCACCTGCTGCTGTTGCATGCTGGGAGGATTGACGATGGCCAGTGGACTGGGTGTGCCACAAAGCACACGAACCACACCTTCCCTTTCCTGAGTTAGCTCTGCTATACTCTCTTCTTTTAGTGGTCTGCCTCCTCGGATTTTACATCCAGCTTGGAAATGTTCTCCACTCCCACACCGATAACAATGTGTGCACTTCACATCTCGCCCTCCCTGCTGACAAGCAAAACACCTTCTTGGGACATAAGCAGGGCGGCTAGTGTTCCAGGGGGGTGCTGGGGGCTTGCTGTAGTAATTTTGTTTTGGAGAAAGTGGCTGGGGCTTCCGAACTGGTCTTCTAAATGAAGATGGGAGGTAGGACTGAGGCTGAAACATAGCCTGCTGTAGTGTCTCTCTGATCTGAGCTATCTCTGCACTGAGATCTTTAAGAGAAGCAACACTTGCCTTAAGTTCAGTCAACTCCGCTCGTACCTCACGGGACACTTTTGGTTTTTCTTCTCCAGGGCAATTGGTAGGTCGTAGTTCTTCTGACTGCACCTTGCTAACATGTGTCGCTGCCTGTGGGGTACTAAACTTCTTTTTATTTCTCCTTTCTGTTTCATTAGCACAGGCTACATTTAACCGCTCTAGCAAAAGCTCATCTGAAGTCTTACAGTTCAGCAAGAGAGGCTGCATATCTACTCTAACACTGTCACTCTGGAGACCAGTGAGTATCGTGTGCAAGCACATACGCTGGACTAAACTTGGGTTGTACTGGATTCCTGATTCTGATTCTCGAGATGCAAACAGTACCTTCTGCCTAAGAACTAAGACTCGCATTAAGAAACTTTGAGGAGTCTCTTTGATATGCTGCACTTCTGAAGCTAACTGCACATAGAGGTCGGTAGCACTCCTTTCCTGAATATGAGCGCGTAGGATGCGTTTGAGTGTGGGAAGAGTGAGGTTAGGTTTCTCTTCCAAATAATTACGTAGCTGCAAACTGGGGGAGATAGCTCTGATAACTGCATCAATAATTTCCACATCTAGGTAACCCCTATTCAGTCCATTTTCAATTTGATGAACAAGGCTGGAGAATGTCAGCTTGTCCCTCTGGCCTGGTTCACCTATTTGGCCGGCAATTTTGAAGTCCTTGCGCCAGTATGAGCTTGGCTGGGGCTGGGGAGACACACCCCCTTGAGGGTCTGCAGCATCTGGTAGCTGGGGCAAAGTTATTGGAGTCTCTTCCAATCTTGACCCTTGCTTTCCGTTATCATCTCTTTTGACTTCATGCTTCATATCTGATATTTTCTCTTTCAGTTTCAACAATTCAGACATGCCTTTATCCTCTACTTCCTCTAGTTCTTCTCTTTCTAGGTACTTCACAATGTGAGCCACTAATGATAGACGCGATTTCCGTTTAACACTTCTTAATATGTTAAGAAAATCACATATTTCCATTAGGTTATTTTCCGTCAGGTTGTTCAATGTTCCTACCACCTCTTCGAGTAACTGTTCCATTTTGTTGACGATCTAGGAGCTCTGTTGACTGTACAGGAGTGAACTCTGAACTGGCACGTCTTTACTGTCCATCTGATGATCTCGTAGGCCTCAGATGACAAGTACTCAACCGCCAACTTCCAGTTCTTCTTAAACAGCAACACCTCCTCTCACTGCCATCGGCCTGGTTTTGTGGGGGGATTTAGCTGGCTCAGAATTCAGTGAGCAGGTCTTGGACACTGGACATCTGAACAGCAATCCCAGCGGTGCCTCCAAAATGTTACACCCTGCATTTGATCTTGACACACAGGGGGAAATAATCAGAACAGTGAGATGTTGTTGTTACTTCAATCCAACTTTTACTGTAATGATTCAACACACCTCCCGTGCCTCAAGCTATTTGCTAAGACATCAATAATCGAATACCGATCTTCTTTAACATGCCCCACACTTGCCATGTGGATCAAAGGATCAACAATCGAACACCGATACACACATTCAATCCAAACTCGTTGTGCATTCTCAACATTCAATCATTAATAAATCAAACACTAGTATGTCACACTAATAGATCAAACACTCTAGTAAGTCACAAAGGCAATAAATATAATAATTTTATTTATTGCCTTTTATTTTAAAAATGAGCGCTCAACGTAGGAACCGTTTAACGTAGGAACCGTTTCGTGCGTAGTGTGTTTAGAGACTAGCCCATTTAGTACGCACACGCCCAAATGTTAGTATTTGTGTTGTCGAGCGAGTTTTTGCTGTTTTATTTTCTTTAATAAAGAATATGTGAATTTCCTTTGTCTTCTTTAATAGTGGTTAAGGTTAGGCGAACTGTCTGGCGACGAAGTGTCCGGCGACTTATTGTCCGGCGACGAAGCGTCCGTTCGATGAACCGCCTGGGGCCGAAGCGTCCGGGTACCGCATCACTAGTAGCGGGCCATGTTCAGATGTTCAATTTTAAAAAAATATTAATATAAATATCATGAATAAATAAATTTGTCATAGGTTCCAGAAGATTTTGATGAATATATCTTCCCATGATAAGACAGGTTCACACAAAAATTCAGTCATCAGGGTTATGCATTTTATGGGAACTGTTCAGATTGCAAAACATGACAACAAACATTGACATCCAAAGCATTGCAGTGTTTATTTAGTATGAATAATATTTCCCAAACCAATTAAAATAAGATCCATAATATATTCTGTTGCAGGAGGAAAAGGACAGTGAAAAGATATTAAAGGCAGAGGATGATGAAACTGTGGCCAGACCTCTGAAAAAGACAAAGATCTCGGAAGATATAACAATTGAGCTCATTATGAACGATGTCCTGAATCCCACCACTAATGACCTTAATGCTTCCAAAATGAAGTAAATAATCTTTTTTTCATTCATGTTTTTAAAACTTGCTTTTTCCTGACAAACATTTGATTTTGAGAATTTTTTTCAGGTTGCTTGATTTGACAGATCGTGATCTGGCTAAACAAGAAAGAGAAAAAATGCTAAACACCCTGGAAGCTTTTATCTTCGAAACTCAG
>NC_135408.1:105000-125000 GCF_051989625.1 Stigmatopora argus
CACGTATGCACACACGCGTACGCACACACGTACGCACACACACGTACGCACACACACGTACGCACACACTCGTACGCACACATACATACACGTACGCACACATACATACACGTACGCACACATACATACACGTACGCACACATACATACACGTACGCACACATACATACACGTACGCACACATACATACACGTACGCACACATACATACACGTACGCACACATACATACACGTACGCACACATACATACATGTACACACACATACATACATGTACACACACATACATGTACACATACATACATACATGTACACATACATACATACATGTACACATACATACATACATTTACACATATACACACGCACACGTATACACACGCACATACACGCACACACATTTACGCACGTATACACACGCACGCATACACGCACACGCACGCATACACGCACACGCACACGCACACGTACGTGCACACATACACACACATACACACACGCACACATACATACACTTACACACATACACACGCACGCACACACCCAATCACACACACACACACACAATCACACGCACCCACCCACACCCACCCACACACACACCCACACACACACACACACACACACACACACATATGATCTACATAGCATTCCAAGACAAACACTTGCTACCAACTGACAAATTTGGCGTTGATTCCATCATATTGTGGGGCTGTGGGGCCAGTGCACGGCATCTTGTTAAAATTGAAGGATTACGTGGATTACAGTCGGTATCAACAGTACTTAAGAACAATGTCCAAGAATCAGTGACAAAGTTGAAATTGTGCTGGGGCTTGATTCTTCAAGACAACGACCCTAAACACTGCTCAAATTCTACTAAGGCATTCATGCAGAGGAACAAGTACAACATTCTGGAATGGCATCTCAGTCCCCAGACCTGAATATTATTGAAAATCAGTGGTGGGATTTAAAATGGGCTGGCCATGCTCGGAAAACATCATACCTGAATGAACTGGAGATGTTTTGTAAAGAATTGTCAAAAATACCTTCAAGAATACAGACCCTCATTGGAAGCATTTAGTCTGTTATTTCTGCAAAAAAGAGGATCTACTAAATATTGATATTTTTCTGTTGGGGTGCCCAAATTTATGTACCTGCATTATTTTGTTTAAGTAATTATTGCACACTTTCTGTGAATCCTATAAACTTCATTTCACTTCTCAAATATCACGGTATTTGTCTGCTATATGATATATTTAACTTAAACTGCTGATTCAAACAATCTTGAAAATATCACAGGTGCCCAAACTTTTTCATGCGACTGGCATATTGAGGATTATTGTCAACTGCTCTTCTGGAGTACGGAAGTCAAATTTACCCAAAATTCACTTTTGCGTTGTCAACAGTTTAGATGGCGACGACAAGGTAGAGTGTTGCCAAAATTTTCTCTCTGTTAGGTGATTTAGCATTTTCAGATGCCCAACACGCTGTCGCCATGAAAATAATAGGGCTTTCTGGAAAAGTTTTTGCGCTTACATCGCCGTTAATGTTGCCGTATGCACAGTTCAAAAGTGTGAATAAATAGTTGCTTGTAAGATTTTCTTTTCTGTAAATTACAGTATATTTTAATTGAATTTTTTAACAGTGTGGAGCGATGACAATGGAAATGCTGAAGACTATTAGAGCATTGCAGAAAATCCTCTTCGAAAAATCAGCTTTTGTCCATGCTTTTTCTAGGACAAATTATACCAGGACGAGTACCAGTTGGTGGTGACAGAAGAGGATCAGGAACAGATTTCCCTAAAGCTGCATGAAGCGTCAATTTGGATGGACGATGAGGGTTACTCTGCCACTACCAATCAACTAAAAGAAAAGCTTTTTCAACTTAAACATATTTGCAAGGACATGTTTTTCAAGGTGGAAGAGCGACGGAAATGGCCTTATAGCCTCACCACACTGGAAAGTATGCTTAACACATCCAGCTTTTTCCTGCGGTGAGCACCCAATAGTATAATGCAGGGGTCGGAAACCTTTTGGACCGAGAGCCATAATCAATATTCCTTTTTTTCATTTTCTAAATTGCATATCCTCACAAGAGTCGCAGGGGGTGCTGGAGTCTATTGCATGAGCGCATTCGAGGTAATGTCGCAAACACAAAGATGTGCCAACATGAGGCTCCCATTGGTGGATGGAGTGGCACTAGAGTTAGTGTTGGAGGCACTTTTATGCGGCAACGCAAGGCACAATTGGTCGATATAGCGTAGCTCAAGTTAGTGTCACGAACGCAGTGATGGGCCAACGCGAAGATCTTGTTGGTGCATTGGGGACTCGGCTCTCTCACCAGCGAGTTCCACATTTTAGCTTACAAGTTAGCGAAGAATCATATACACCCATTAAAAGAGACATGTTTGGCTCGCGAGCCATAGGTTGCCGACCCCTGATATGATGATACTGTAATTAGATTTTCTTTGCATTGATTTCCCCCCCCACTCTCACCATTTAAAGGAGTGCAAAGCTCATTCAAGAAGCTGATCAAATCTTTTCACAAGTTGAACTTAATGTTCTAGAAAAAGTCATCAATGAGACAATGGTAGGTGATTTTTTTTAAATGTGTATTTATTATAGATGCAAAGTGAGCTCATTGGTTTAATCGTTTTTCCTGTTCTGTAAAAAGATAATTAAACTATAGTGTGGTACTTAAGTGAATTCTGTTGAATTAGTGTGATTTAGATATGTAAGAAGTCCTATCTACTTGGTAACTGGATCATTACAGAATTTGCAGACATTTTTCCTTAAATAATTCTTAAAAATAAGCTCTCAATTCACTGGTTTTCTGGTACTTAGAAATCAATAACAGATAACTAACACATGCAAATGGTTCCTGGGCAAAGAAAGTGTTCAGTTTTAAAAAGGATTCATAAAATATAAATATTGTGTGGCATATTAAAACACTTTTCAACCTGTTTATCTATTTATACATTTTACTGCATAAGTTACATTCTGACCCACAAATAAATGGGAAAACTCATACAGTGAAAAAATATTTGCCCCCTTCCTGATTTCTGTGTTTTTGCATATTTATTACACACACAAGTTTCAGACCATCAAATCAATTTTCGTATGACACAGAGGAAAGAGAAAATGGTGTTTCTAAATGATGATTTTATTTACCAAGGCAGAAAAAATACAAACTTGTCTGGCCCTTTGTGAAAAAGTAATTGCCCCCGTTTGTTAAATTACAAATTAACTGACTAATCACAATTGTAGGAAATCTGAGTACATTTTCACAGGCCACACCCACACCTGATAACGGTACTCGGACGATTCGCCGAAAGAAAGTAAAGTAAAGAAAGTACTGCCCCCCGCTGGACATATTTCTAAATACAAGTACGTATTACAATGTGATGCCAATGTTTATATTTTTTATTTTATCCTTGCGTTTAAAGTGGTAGTGATGTGTGCCAATGAGAACAATATTTTAATTTTGAATAATTTCCCATTACAGTGGTACCTCGAGATACGAGCTTAATCTGTTCCGGGACTGAGCTCGTATGACAAGATTCTCGTTACTCGAGCGGAAGTTTCCCATTGAAATGAATGGGAAACAAATTAATTAGTTCCAACTCTCTGAAAAAAACACCAAAAACAGGATATTGGATTGAAAAAAATGTTTTATTTCTTATAATTCGCCATATATTGACAAAGTAATAAATAACGAGTGGTTTAATAGAAATAAAGTGTTTAATCTAACTAAAATTGGGCGGATTTCGCCGAGGGGAGAGGAGCACAAAAGGGGCGGGGGGCTTCATTTTTTTTTCTTCCACACAACGCACTCGTAAACAACAAACACTCCACCCTCACGTTCGCTATCGATGGGCTGTTTGCTGTCGTGCTATTCCCTTCAAAATATTCCGAAAATGATGCACACAAATGTCCTCACAATCGGATAACGCACGACCACTTGCCAACGAGCAGCAGTCTTTTATCAGCGATCGCGCCGCTGCTCATGGGAGCTTCGGGGGCGCTGGATAGCGGCTCCTTTTAGCTTGAGCATCTGTGTTCGCATCCCCTCGAATGGCGCCTATGATACTACCGGGGATGCTGTTGCGAGCCCGTGCCCCTGATGTTCTTATGAGCAGCCAACGAGAAGTAATATAATACTCCTCGTATTAGATAAAAATAACAGGAAATGCAGCAGCTGAGCTTACCCACGTATTGATTGTGGAGGTACCACTGTATTTTAGGAAATATATATTCAAAATGATTTGCTGAGAACCTTAATTCAAAGATTAATCTCAACGTTTTCTATGCTGGTGTAAATTTTCTGGAGTAGGATTTCTGGATTTACAATTTCATTACTTTCTTTTCTCTATTTCTTCTGTCACGTACTGTTCTGCGTGTGTTTGGCCGTGAATAAATGCCCTTGTTATTCCTAAATGAATGTTATCTGTAACAGGCCGTATATGGCCCACGGGCCGAGGTTGAAAAACATGTACACACGAGCCGGGGGTGGGGCGAGCGCGCGAATCCCGTTTTGGCAAAACATCCGTTCGGCGAACTATCCGTCGGCCAAACGTCCGTCGGCCAAACGGCTTTTGGCGAGTCGTCCGGTCACGCCTGATTGCCACCATGTTCCGAATCAAGAAAACAGTTATATAGAATGTGTCAGACATAGTGAAGTAGGCTGCAAGATCAGAGCATCATGCCACGATCCAAAGAAATTCAAGAACAAATACAAAAAAAGAAGTCACGGAAATCTATCAGTCTGGAAAAGGTTAATAAGCCATTTCCAAGGCTTTGGGGCTCCAGCGAACCACTGTCAGAGCCATTATCCACAAATGGAGAGAACTGGGAACAGTGGCAGTCCTGATGATCCTCCACACTTTTGCAAGAACATTCTGTGGACTGATGAGTCAAGAGTTGAACTTTGAAGTTGAAGGTTTTGAAGTGGCCTAGTCAAAGTCTGGATTTAAATCCTATTCAAATGCTGTAGTGTTATCTGAAACGGGCTGTTCATGCTAGAAAACCCTATAATATTGTGGAAATGAAACAATTCTGCACAAAAGAGTGGGCGAAACTGCATCCTTGTTGTGAGGGACTCATCACAAATTATCATAAACGCTTGATTTCAGTTATTGCTGCCAAAGGTGGCACAACCCGTTAGTTATTAGGTTCAGGGGGAAATTACGTTTTCACAGAGGGCCAGACAAGTTTGTAATTTTATGCTTTGGAGGACCAACTCTTGACTCATCAGTCCACAGAATGTTCTTCCAAAAGTGTGGAGGATCATTTTGGTTTCTAAATCATCATTTAGAAACTGCATTTTGTATTTCCTTGGTAGAATGTTCTTCCAAAAGTGTGGAGGATCATCTTGGTTTCTAAATCATCATTTAGAAACTGCATTTTGTATTTCCTTGGGTTGTCTCTGTGTCATACTAAAATTGGTTTGATGATCTGAAACCTTTGTGCGTGACAAATATACAAAAAACACAGAAATCAAGAAGGAGGCAAATACTTTTTCGCGGCATTGCATCTATATGTGTAGCATGACTGAGTAGTGTTTAGTACAGATGTGGGCGGACCGGTCCTCGAGGGCTGCTGTAGGTGCAGGTTTTTGTTCCAACCGATCCGACACAATCAGTTTTCTGCTGAAACACCAAGCACCTGACTGCAATCCCCTGATTGCACTTCTAAGATACCAGATTGGTGGAAAGGTTTCCTCTTATACTACGGCCTTTTCTGGAATAGTTTGCCCACCCCTGATTTAGTACATCCGCCTCATAGGTCTGAGATCCAAGCTTTAAATCCCTGGGTTTCGGCATTCCTTTGTGGATTTGCATGTTCTCCCTATACCCTGTGTGGGTTGTCTCCATTTTTTTCCCTCCCAAATCCCCAAAACATGCATAGCAGGCTAATCGTCCATCCTAAATTTCCCCAGGTGGGAGTGTGTGCCTGCATGGCTCGAACCCAATTCAAGTTCTACCACGCCTACTTTCCATTTTTGGCTGGAATAAACTCCAGCACCCCCGCGAACAATGTGCAGATGAATCAATTGTTTATTCATAATAGTATTTGGCAATTGGGTTTGTCACACTAAGTGTTACAGATTATTGTGTAGCAAATCCGTACTCATTTTGTTTCAGGGACATAAAACAGCTTTTTATCAAGCTATTAGTGCTCATCTCACATCTCATCTTGCGCCTATCCAAAGTCAGGTCGCGGGGGCAGCAGCTTCAACAGGGAAGCCCAGATTTCCCTCCACCCATCCACTTTATCCAGCTTTTCCGGGAGCACCCCAAGGCGTTCCTGAGCTAGCGGGGAGACTACCAGCGTGATCACTCGGCCCTGCGGCCTCCGCCCGGTGGGACGTGCCCAGAACACCTCCCTAGGGAGACGTCCAGGGGGCATCTTGATCAGATGCCCGGGCCAACTCATCTGGCTCCTCTCGATCCGTAGGAGCAGCGGCTCTACTCCGAGCCTCTCCCGGATGACCGGGCTTCTCACCCTATCTCTAAGGGAAAGTCCAGACATCCTGCGGAGGAAACTCATTTTGTCCGCTTGTGTCTGAGATCTTGTTCTATCAGTCACGACCCGCAGGTCGTGACCATAGATGAGGGTGGGAATGTAGATCGACTGGTAAATAGAGAGCCTCGCCTTTTGGCTCAGCTCCTTCTTCACCACGATGGACCGATGCAGAGTCTGCATCACTGCAGATGCTGCACCGATCCGCCTGTCAATCTCCCGCTCCATTCTTCCCTCACTCGTGACCCCAAGATGCTTAAACACCACCTCAGGAAGGACCTTGTCCCTAACCCGGACAGGGCACGCAATCTTTTTCCTACTGACGACCATGGTCTCAGAAAATGGAGGTGTTGATTCTCATCCCGACCGCTTCACACTCGGCTGCAAATTGTTCCAGCGAGAGCTGGAGATCACGGCCTGATGAAGCCAACAAAACCACGTCATCTGCAAAAAGCAAGGATGCAATACTGAGGCCAACAAACCGGATCCCCTCAACGCCACGGCTGCGCCTAGATATTCTGTACATAAAAGTGATGAACAGACGGTGACATAAAGCATCCCTGACGGAGTCCAACCTCCACTGGACACGGATCCGACTACGCCAACCAGACTCTGACAATGGTCATATAGGGACTGGACCCCGCGTATCAGGGGTTCCGGAAGCCCATACTCCCAGAGTACAAGATTCACCATCACCAGAGGACAAAGTCAAACGTCTTTACCAAGTCCACAAAGAACATGTGGACTGGATGGGTGACCTCCTATGCCCCCCAAGGACCCTGCTGAGGGTGTAGATCTGATCCACTGTTCCACGGCCAGGACAAAAACCACACTGCTCCTTCTGAATCCGAGGTTCGACCTCCCGGCGGACCTTCCTCTCCAGTACCCCGGAATGGACCTTCCCATGAAGGCTTAGGAGTGTGATTCCCCTATAATTGGAACACACACCCTTTTTAAAAGGGGAACCACCTCCCCGGTCTGCCAATCCATAGCACTGTCCCCGATGTCCATGCAATGTTGCAGAGAAGTGTCAACCAAGGCAGCCCCACAACATCCAGAGCTTTTAGAAACTTGCCTTGCCACCGAGTAGCTTTTTGACCACCTCAGTGACTTTGGCCCCAGAGATAAGGGAATCCACCCGAGTCCCCCTGCTCTGCTTCCTCATGGGAAGGCATGTCAGTGGGATGAGGAGATCTTCAATGTATTCAACCCACCGATTCACAACATCCCAAGGCGAGGTCAGCAGCGCCAAATCCCCACTATAGACTGTGTTGATGGTGCACAGCTTCCCTCTCCTGAGAGGTCGAATGGTATGCCAAAATTTCCTCGAAGCCACCCAGAAATTGTTCTCCCTGGCTTCACCGAACTCCTCCCGTACTCGGGTTTTTTCCTCGGAGACAAACGAAGCTGCGTGCTGCTTGGCCACCCGGTCACCCATCAGCTGCCTGCGGAGGAGTCCCGTGGGCCAAAAAGGCCCGATAGGTCTCGTTTTTCAGCCTGACGGCATCCCTTACCGCCGGTGTCCACCACGGGTTCTGGGATTGCCGCCATGACAGACACCGACCACCTTGCGGCCGCAGCTTCGGTCTACCGCCTCAGCAATAGCAGAACAATGTCCCCCGCCTCTTCCCTAACATGGTAGGCACTCTGTCGGAGCTGGGAATTGAAACTCCTTCTGACAAGGCACTCCTCCGCCAGGCGTTCCCAGCAGACCCTCACAAAACCTTTGGGTCTCCCGGGCCGCATGGGCATCCGTCCCAACCATCGGAGCCAACTCACCAGCAGGTGGTGATTAGTTGACAGCTCCGGCCCTCTCTTTACCCGAGTGTCCAAGACATGCGGCCGCAGGTCCGATGACACGACCACAAAGTCGATCATCGAACTGCCGCCTAGGGTGTCCCGATGCCAAGTGCACATATGGACACCCTTCTGCTTGAACATGGTGTTCATTATTGTGAGTCCACGACGAGCGCAGAAATCTAACAATAGAACACCACTCGGGTTCCGATCAGGGGGGCCTTCTTTGCAAATCACTTCCCTCCAGGTCTCACTGTCTTTGCCCACGTGAGCATTGAAGTCCCCCAGCAGAACGACTGAATCCCCCTGAAGGAGCATTCTCCCGCTCCCCTTCCAAGGACTCCAAAAAGGTTGGGCACTCTGAACTGCTGTTTGGTGCGTATGCACAAACAACAGTCAGGTCCCGACCCCCCACCCGAAGATGGAGGGATGCTACACGCTCGTCTACCGGGGTAAACCCCAACATACAGGCACCGAGCCGGGGGGAATAAGTATGCCCACACCTGCTCGGCACCTCAAACTGTGAGTGACTCCAGAAGGGAAGTGTCCAACCCTCCTCGAGAAGAGTGGTACCAGAAACCAAGCTGTGCGTAGAGGTGAGCCCGACTACATCAATCTGGAATTTCTCAACCTCACGCACGAGCTCAGGCTCTTTCCCAACCAGAGAGGTGACATTCCACATCCCAAGAGCCAGTTTCTGGAGGCGGGATCAGACCGCCAAGGATGTGTCAGGATTTGATCCCAGTTAATGCCGATACTACATTTTAAGACAATTATTGCAATTTTTCTATATCACTTTGTAAACAAACTAATCAAAATGGTCATTATAGTACATTTAGATCAGATTATTTCCAAAAGTTCATTCAGCACTAAAGTAAGCATGTTTTGGTTTTATGTTTGAACAACATATACCCTTTATTATAACATCTCTGTTTTTAGTGTAAATAAGCTTTGGTCCAAACCTGCTTAAATAACTGATTCTGAATATGAACAAAAAATCTTATACTAGTATGTATATAGCACACAATAAATGTTTTTTTTTAATTTTTTTTAAATGGCAGGTCAGGCATTCCAATCACCACAGGGTCAAAAGAAAAGTTATTCTAGTTAGAACTCTGCAACATAATTTAGTGCAACCATATTCAGATAGACCACTTGTTTTTGTTTGTGCATTTCTGTCCACTTATTGAATATATGTACGTAGTAAAATTTGATATGGGACTTCCTCCTAGTGTGTCCAACCAAGATTCTTTTGAACCACACTCTTTGTATAGTAATTTAGGCAGATTGCAAGGCAATGGGGCTGCATGCTGCTAACCAATAGACCAGTGTTTCTTAACCTGGGTTCGATCGAACCCTAGGGGTTCAGTGAGTTGGTTTCAGGGGTTTGGTGTCTGGGTTCGGTGGAGCCTCTGCCGCGGAGGTCAAGACTCATCATCTCTATTCAGGATAACATGCCCCGCTTGACCATCACTGGCTGCAGATGATCACGTGACTTTGCTTGGCCGATCAGTGCTGCGAGGAATTTATATATCTTGAATTTGAAAAAAAAAAATCTTATTTTATTTTACACCAAAGTAGGGTTCGGTGAATGCACATATGAAACTGGTGGGCTTCAGTAGCTCCAACAAGGTTAAGATCCACTGCATTTGACGGCATTGGAAGTGCAGTGACCTTTTTTTTATTTCCACCAAAACCTATTATTTCTACCATACGTGTGTTTTCGCATCCATAAAATATCAAAAAGTGTTGACATTAAACATTACACAATTATATAAATGCCTAAATACTTTAAGTACTCCACTTACCTCTAACAATAGCTCTTTTCTTCTTAATCTTAATAAAAAATGACAATAAGGACTTGACTGACGATTAAGGTGACATGAAGATGATGATTATTTAGTATGGAGGTTTTTGACATTTTTTGTACGAATATGGTTTTGAGTTTGATTTATTTAATACAATACCTATGAATGAACATATACATGTTTCCGTTAATGAACATATATACAGCCAGTACCTCTACTTATGAAATCAATTGGTTCCAGAACTTTTTTGTTAACTTGAAAATTTCATAACTAGAGCAGTACAGTCTTTAAATGTAAATTATGTAATTCGTTCAACAGTCCTCACCAATGTTCCCTCTAATTTTTCGTTTGTCTGGGGAGAAAGAACACCTCCCTGAGCGCACTGAGTACCTGTGTAAGCCACATCATAAATGCTCGCTATGGGCACACACCAGTATCACACCTGCCATTAGCAGGTGCATGTCTACTACACATAAATGATTTGGTAATAATAAAATGTAATGATTAACATCAATGAATGGGCAGCCCGGCGGATGAGTGGTTCGTGCGTCGGCCTCACAGCTCTGGGGTCCTGGGTTCAAATCCAGGTCGGTCCACCTGTGTTGAATTTGCATATTCTCCCTGGGCATTGTAGGCTGATTGGACACTAAAATTGCCCCTAGGTATGGGTCTGAGTGTTCATGGCTGTCCGTCTCCTTGTGCCCTGCGATCGGCTGGCCACCTATACAGGATGTCCCCCGCCCCTGGCCCAAAGTCAGCAGGGATAGGCTCTAGCACCCCCCACGAGTGATAAAGTGGTTCAGAAAATGAATGAAAAAATATCTATGAATAAAACATCTTAATAAATGCCATTAGAATATGCACAAATCCGACTTACATTTTACCTTATTTTACACCTGTCCTTCTCACTTCTCATTCTCGTTCAAATGACTTCTGCTGAACGTGTCACTTGAGATAGTCAAGTTTCCATTTATATGCAATATTTTTCCATGATTTTGCTTTGATTTATTTAATAAGGGATAGCATATATTAATTAACATATTTATAGTCATGTTAATGAACATATAAATGTAAGATTGTACAACAACAAACAGACAAATAAGTAATCAATAAATGAATAAGTAGTCCAAGCTCACTCTGCTCACCTCACTTGGATTGGATTGGATAAAGTTATCCAATCCAAGTGAGGTGAGCAGAGAGAGAGTGCACCACTCGCTGAGTCCATGGATGCAACCACAAACAAACAAAAACATAGGTACAGTGGTACCTCGACATACGATCGTAATCCGTTCCGAGACTGAGATCGTATGACGAGATTCTCGTAACTCGAGCGGACATTTCCCATTGAAATGAATGTAAAACAAATGAATTTGTTCCAACATTCTGAAAAAACACCAAAAACAGGATATTGGATTGGAAAAAATGTTTTATTTCTTCTAATTCACCATGTATTGACAAAGTAATAAATAACGAGTGGTTTAATAGTAATAAAATGTGTTTAATAGAAGTAAAATTAGACACATTTCGCGGAGGGGAAGGCAACGACACACACGGAGGCGGGGGGAGGTGTTGGGGGGGACTTTATCCACAGCACTCGTAAACGAACAAACAAATTTAAATTAACTTGGATTAATATATACAGACACTCAACGTTTAATGTAACTTCAAACAAAACTGAGTTCTAATTTTGTTTTAATTTTTTTTACCTTTGTAACGGGTTGACCCCACCGGAGCCTTCAAAACGAACCCATCAAGAGTTGTTTGGAACTTGCCGCTTCCCCATGTCTGATTACCGAGTGTATATTCCAGATCTTTTCTTTGCAAAACTGCCGATCCATTGCTGTTTACCTGGTATGTAAATGTAGACCAAAGTGGGGGGAAAAACAGGTGTGGAAATGCAAAGTCTGCACAGTGCTCGTAGATATATTTTATACACGAAAGAGATGCAAAAAAAGACAGTGCCATGGCCACCTGGCTTGGTCGCATCACGAAATTTTGATCGCATCTCCGGCGAATTATCCGATCGAAATTTCCGTCGTAAGACAAGAATATTGTATGACGAGCGGTCGTATGACGAGGTATGACTGTACTGTATTTACTCACGTATAAGACGCACCCTGAAAATTGGCTTGAAATTTTAGAATTTCACAATTTCTCGTGAATAAGCTACCCAATTTCCACCTCCATTTTCATGGTTTTAATAGGGAGTACAAATTGGTTACTTTGAAGGGAAAATCCTAAGAAAAATCACAAGTGGTATTTCTGAGATACTGTATGGATGGATCAAAAGCATATTAGGGTCAATATGATAAGTTAATATGGCTGTCTTTGTAAATGCAAAATATCAAATTACCGTATTTTCATACCTATAAAACGCACCATGTGATAGTTTGCAGTCTCATTTGCGTGTTGTTGTCAATACATGGGAGACTTCGTTTGGAAAGGCGCTAGCATGACACTAGGCTAGCGTATTTTATGCTAGCCGCTAGCATACCTATGTTATGCTAGCAGCTAGCGTTTGTTAGGCTAGCCGCTAGCGTATGTTAGGCTAGCCGCTAGTTTTTTTTTTAAAGACCGCGCGAGCAAAACTAAGTTTGATAATGCTTAAGTCAATCAAAATCAAATCAAAAGCCTTTATTGTCATCATACACAGCTGCGCATAATGAAATTGGTGGTGCTACTCCACAAAGTTCGTTTTCCCAGTAAAAAAAAACGTGCAGTCATTTTCACACAAAGTGAAGCGCACCACGGTCCACTTGGAAGCGAACTGAGCCAACCTTTCTTGCCAGGTCTCGGTACGACTGATCTGCACCAGAATTTGCTGTTTGCTATTCACGCTAGCCCACAGACCTTTTAGATTTTGTTTGGACCAAACAGGGCGGGTGTGAATACGCCTTTAGTGTTCAAACACTACCAGCTCCTACCAGACCAAATGGATTCAATGGTAGCCTTTAAAATCATATTATGATACAAAGAATGTGAAATATCCTTCATTTCTGGAATCACCCATTGATCATATGAGATTGGTCAGTTTCTAATGATGCCAACAAAAATGTGGATGAACTTGTGTCGTTGAGTATAGTGTTGCAACATAGTCTTTAGAACTTCTGTCAGTAAAGGTACAAAAATCAGTTTTTACATGTCTTTTTGAGTAACATGATCTGTCCAGGCATGGAAAAATGAGACTGCCACTGAGCAGGAGAAACGTTCTCCAAAGGAGCTTCCAGTTGTGCTTTCAAAAGACATTGAAGCAAAACTTTCACTGCTGGAGAGAGAACTCAACTATCTACTGAACAAAGCTAAGTTTGCTAAACCGAAGTCTAAAGACAAGGCCAAGAATACTACAAGCTCTAGTAAAAGCAAAAATAGAAATGAACAGAAAGCCATGCCCACTAAAGAGGAGAGCACTGAGAAAACAGGCGGTAGGTGAACCCTTGCCTAATTAGCCCATATTGAAGCGCTCCTGTATGATAAGTAAAATACTGACATACTTTCTGTTGAACTGTAGATAGCCTAGTGGATAAGCTGCCGAATGATGCCACACCCGATAAGGAAAGCACACAGCTGACAGAGGAAACGAAAACAGGTTGGTGTACTGTAAATGAAAGGACAAGGTGTAAAACTAAATAAATGAAAGTAAAGGTGAATATTTCCAGCAGGAAAGTTTACTTTTTTTCAATAGTAAACATGGCTTCAAAATTTCTTAAATCAGTGGCTGCAGCTAATCAAAAGCAACTGCAGTTCTCGCACCAACTTTTCAGCTCTCTTTGTTTTTAGGAACTGAGAAAGACAGATCTGAGAACCACATCATCGATGAATTATAAGAGCTGGATCTGGGGAAATTATTACAATATTTATTGCTAGTGTAAATGTTGAGAATTTTCTTTATTGATCTCATGCTCATTTGTTGCGCATCTGTATATGCTGTTTTGGTTTAAGACTAGAGTTACTAGAGTTACCCTCATTTTACTCACATTGGTCTCAACAGCATATATTTCACACTGTGATAGAGGTGTAATTAAGTGTTAACTTTGTTTCTGTTTTTGTTATTTTTGCCCTGCAGTGCACTGTATTTTCATTCTCATATTGTTGTATCTTCATTCTGATTAGCCTGGAAACATGCCTTGGTCAGATCCCCCAACAAAGCGAAGGAACTCTGACGTATTCCCATGACCTTGCCACCTTGGAAATTGTAACGTTTCATTGTCTGTCTAAGAATGCTTGATTGGCAACACAAACCAAAACATTCGGCTAATAAAGTTCAATAGTGTTGACCATGTTTTGATTCATTTTTGTATGAAAGATGTGAGTAAACACACAAAAATGAGAGAAAAAATGTAAGGAAATGATTTATTAATGTCTTAAAAGCATACAAAATCTATCTGTGTTGAAACGCATTGGAAGTGAGAGTACACAACCACTGTCTTATTTTGGGTGGATGTGTGTGTGTGTGTGTGTTTGTTTTTCCTACTGCTGTGTCCGTCCGGGCGGCACAGAGCAAGTTATGCCCCGCGGGTCAGGGACACAGGAGTAGAAAATCAAACACACACACGCATCCACCCCAAACCCTAAGAAGACATTGACAACCACACGGACACAAGAAATTTCCCCGAATACGGGATGAAATAAAGTTCTATTATAATCTAATCTAACAAACACGTTTTATAAACGCAACATTAAGAATTCAAACAACATTAACTACATTAATCAACTAACAATGTTTTAATGATTTCTTTGATTTAATTTTTCACCCGTTTTATTAGTCGCTACTAGTTCTTACCTGTTTGGATTTCACTTGCCCTTCTGCCGTGCTGGTTGATGGATGAAAAAAACTATCCAAAGATTGCCTTTAATGACTTTTAATAATGTTTTTATAATGGAACAGACAAACGTAGTCAAAGTGGGCAATCGTACGACTTGTAAACACTTTCTGAATGGTGTTTATTTTTTCTACGAAGACAGAAAGTTCGTGAAATATCTCCAGCATTTCTTTGATTGTTTGCTTTGGCAATGTTTGCTGCTTCCTCCTCGTCTGCCTTCTCGTTTTATAGTACCATAGTGCCGAGTGTTCCATTAACTCTACAGAGTTTGTTTTTATACCCCCTTGACCAACTTGTCATCCACGCTGACCCCTTTTTATTCGGACTGGTAATTTTCTTGGGAGGCATGATGATAAAAACAAGCACTTGGAAAAACACAGTCAGAACTCCGTGACGACGAACGGCGGTCAAAAGTGAATGAGAATTTTGAAACTGCTTGTTGTGAGACAGCCAATGAGAGCCCAGTACAGTCATACCTTGAGATACGAGCTTAATGCGTTCGGGACTGAGCTCGTATGTCGATTTACTCGTATCTCAAATCAACGTTTCCCATAGGAATGAACTAAACACAAATTAATTCGTTCCTACCCTCTTAAAAAAAACAGGATATTACAATAGAAAAACACATTTTAATTGGTTGTAATTCACCATCTACTAACAGTAACAAATAACGAGTGGTTATGATGTTTAATAATAAAATGAGACATTCAATACAACGGGAAGTTTGTGGATGGGAGAGATAGAGATCGAGAGAGAGAGACGACGGCTGTGCTCGTAACGTAACAAACTTTAAATTTAACTTGAACTTACCGTATTTTCACGACTATTCGGCGCAGTGTCAGTAACGAGTGCTATTTCTGTATTTTAGACACACAAAGCACGCACCGTTTTTTAGACGCATATATATTATATATTATATATTATACAGTGGTACCTCGTCATACGACCGTTCGTCATACGGAATGCTCGTCTTACGGGGGAAATTTCGATCGAATAATTCGCCCGTGATGCGGTCAAAATTTCATGATGCGACCAAGCCAGGTCGCCATGGCATTTTTTTGTTTTTGCATCTCTCAACCATATCCTCCATCCTTAAGCAGAGGGACGCAATTAAGGAGAAGAGGCCGACCAAAGGACTATCTATCATTTCCCACCGGCGCAGTGACATTCACGACGAGATGGAGAACCTTCTTTTATTGTGGATAAAAGATAAACAATTAGCAGGAGATAGCCTGGCCGAGTCTACCATTTGTGAAAAAGCCAGCCGAATTTACATAGATTTGATATCAACGAAAGGAGAGCCTTCAACAACTTCACAAACATTTAAAGCGAGTCATGGCTGGTTCGAAAAATTTAAAAAACGATCTGGAATACACTCTGTAATCCGACACGGAGAAGCGGCGAGTTGCAATTCGAAAGCTGCGGTGGAATTTATTAAGACATTTGCCTTGATTATCGCCCAGGAAAATTACACCCCCCAGCAAGTTTTCAACTGCGATGAAACTGGTCTTTTTTGGAAAAAAATGCCCAGGCGGACAGGATTTAATCGACCTACAGGAGCGTGAACATTTGTTGCCGGAACTTAGTAGCGAGGAGGCGGTGGAAGAGGCGGCTACAAAAGATATCAAAAACATGCCCGCGAAGTGGCAAGAGGTTTCGGATTTTATTGAAAAGACTCACCCTGACAAACTGGCAAGTGGTCGCGCATCATCGTATTATGATGACATTTGTATTCGACATTATCGAAATATTTTGAAGGGTAGACAAAAACAAACAACGCTTGATGCGTTTGTTTTGAAGACTTCGGCGGAGCGGCCAGGTGGTGTCAACCCGTAGAACTAAGTAAGGTAAAAAAGATTACAACTAATTTAGAATTTAGTTTTGTTTGAAGTTACATTAAAGGTTGAGTGTCTGTTTTTTTAGTTATCCAAGTTAATTTAAATTTGTTTGTTCGTTTAAGAGTGCAATGTTGCCGTGGAGAAAGTCACCCCGAACAGTCCCCCCCCCCTCCGCCTCCGTGTGTGTTGTTCTCTCCCCTCCGCGAAATGTGTCTAATTTTACTCCTATTAAACACATTATTACTATCAAACCACTCGTTATTTATTACTTTGTTAATAGATGGTGAATTATAAGAAATAAAACATCTTTTCCAATCCAATATCCTGTTTTTGGTGTTTTCTTCAGATAGTTGGAACGAATTAATTTGTTTCCCATTCATTTCAATGGGAAACGTTCGTTCGAGTTACGAGAACCTCGTCATACGAGCTCAGTTCCGGAACGGATTAAGCTCGTATCTCGAGGTACCACTGTATATGGATGAACATCGAAACGCAATAGCGTTGGCTACCGGAAGTAGCCTATTTCCGGGTTCCGGTGCACAGTGACTGCTGGGAAATATAGTTCTTGCACGCTACACCCACACGCTAAAAACACGTTTTTAAAAAGGCAACGGAAGCTAAACTGAGTTCGGTTGTACTTTATTTAGACATTTTACAACTTACTCACATCATCATCACCCACAAATCCATCAAAGTCCTCATTTTCTGTGTCCGAATTAAACAATTGCCCAAATGAGTCTTCCAAAACGCTGGGTCCCGCGGTTGTAGTTCTTAAGCCTCCGGGAATGACGGCAAGCTCCGAGTTATTATATATAATATATATACATAGTTCACAGTCTAGCTTTGAATGCTCTGCTGACGCCAACATTTAGCGGCAGGATTTCTTTTGTAAATACAGCCAAAATCATGGCCAGAACCAAATTAGTGTGGTCGCCGTCATACTAACTGTATTGAAGAACTGGGTGTATTAAGAACTCTATATCCCAGCAGTCACTGCGCAGTACTTTATCTACGGGAAAATAGAGTCGGGGGCTGGTTTCCGTAGTTGTCCTATCGACTGATTTATTTTATTTTATCGTGATAACAATTTTAGTATTGGTCCATATATAAAGCGCACTGGATTATACGGCGCCCTGTCTATTTTGGAGAAAAATTTTGACTTTTATGTGTGCCTTATAGTCGTGAAAATACGGTAGATTCTTATTCACACTTAAAAAGGTTTTAATCTTACGTTAGACTCAATTTAAACCTTCTTGTGCAATAGCAGCCTCTGGCGGCCTGGCCACCTGACTGTCTGGTATGCTCGTATCTCAAAATTTGTCTCGTATCTCAAGGTCAATATTTGCTCAGAATTTTACTGGTATCTCAAATTCCTCGTATGTCGGAGTACTCGTATGTCAAGGTATTACTAATAGAATATGGAGCTTCTAAAGTGAGAACCAATGCATCCACGACAATATTTTCAAATTAAAATAACTTACTTTCAAAACGTTTTCAAAATAACAATGGCTTAAAAAACAAAGAATAGCGGCCCGGTGGATGAGTGGTTAGCCCATGGGCCTCACAGTTCTGGGGTCCTGGCTTCGAATCCAAGTTGTTCCACTAGTGTGGAGTTTGCTATTCTCCCCGGCTGGTTCTGCGTGGATTTTCTCCTGGAACTCCCCCGGTTTCCTCCTACATTCCAAAAACATGCATGGTAGGTGGGTTGGACACTCAAATTTGCACCTCGGTATGATTGTGAGTGTGAATGATTGTCTGTCTCCTCGTGCCATGCGGCTGTTCCGATTCAGTGTCCCCCACCTCCGGTCCGAAGTCAGCTGGGATAGGCTCCAGCATTTCCTGCGATCCTTGTGAGGATAAGCGGTTCAGAAAATGAATGACTGAATAAAAAACGAAGAAGAAAATCAAACCTTACTGGGGAGACTCGCGGAAACGAACATAGGACATGGCGAAGGTAGATTGAAACACCTGGGTACACAAGATCATCCGACAAGGACTGACAGATACACAGGGTTTGAGTAACAGACATGGGTTGACGAGAAAATAAGAGCCACCTGGGCCATATAAGGCAGCAAGGAGGAGATACACCAGAAGCGGGGAAAGAACAAGTGAACTCAATCAGCAGTCACATGGACAGGTCACACGGGGAAAAAAAACATACAGTGCTACCTCTTATTTATGAATGCTTCAACTTTCAATTGCAATTTTCAAGTTACGAAAAACTGATATGAAAATTATTATTTTAATATACCAACATTTGTGTTTGATTCATTTAATAAAGGGACAATACATGTTAATAAACATGTACAGTCATACCTCTACTTACGAATGCCTCTAGGTACCAACATTTTGGCGGTTATATTCCTTGTGCGCCAAAAACCTCTCACAGAAAGAAGCTCCTGCTGCCGCTACAGCACCTCCTGAAGATTTCATCTCAACTCACAATAACTTGTTTTTAATCAAGCAGAGAGGAACTATTTTCATTGTGAGTACAGTATCTACTATTTTTTTTATTTATAGATTATATTTAGATATTAACATATTACAGTCTTCATATGCCTATAACTATGATTTAATACGCTTATTTATAATTCTACTTGTGCACTTGTATTTTTGTATAGGCGAGAAAAGTATGGTATGTAGTTTTTTATTATCGTGGCCATGTCTAGCTTCTTCGGCGCTAAAATGGGTAGCACTCAGCGCTGAAGAAGCAACATTTCACAAGGTGTGTGTCTAGTATGTGTCATCGTTTATTTTCAACCTACGCAAGGCATTAAAGATGTAAATTAGCCCTCGGCTACAATTTTATATGCGTAGATATGGATTGGATTGGATAACTTTATTCATACCGTATTCGGGAAATTTTGTTGTCACAGTAGCAAGAGGGTGAGGGTGCAGAAATAGGAAAGGCATTTTAGACATAAATAGATGGGTAATAAGTAAGTTAATAAATAAATACATGAATAAATATATAAATAAAGCGTGTTGCTGAAATATATATATACATACACACACATACATATATATACATATACATGATACATATACATATATATACATATATATATACATATATACATATATATATATACATATACATATATACATATATATACATATATACATATATATATATACATATATATATATACATACATATATATATACATATATACATATATATACATATATACATATATATACATATATACATATA